>NC_134488.1:125181947-125481947 GCF_040206685.1 Ascaphus truei
TGTGTTACTATGTAATTGTACTGTGTCCTAAGTAACACCTAACATGTTAGCATACGTTTTATAACCTCATTAAAAACTACCTTGACTTACGAATAATGTTTGGACTCAGTATGAAATATGAATGAATGAAAAGTTGCTCTAAACTCAGAAGTCCTACATGATAATTAACATCACTAACACAATACATGTTGCCTTACACTTAATTTCCACTGACACTAAGTAATCCTATTTAAAGAAGATGTGCAAAACAAATAATGCACATGACAACATAACATATAGAAGAGCACATATTATATGGCCAGCAAATGATACACTCACCTTCTAGTAGTGTTGAGCTGGCTGACCCAGGTGAAGACACTTGTTCCATCTCAGGTGACACATGTCCTCCAGGGGCAACTATATATAACAATAACATAAGTTTTACATTTACATGTGTAAATATTGAACAAACACTTATTGTATGTTCTGTATTTATGATTAACTAACAACATCAGTTCCTTAACCGAAAATGTGTGTGAAAGTGAACATAAATAGTTGTAATAACACTGTACATGCCTGTGTACTTAGAATTTTTGAGTTCCCTAACATACAACATACTATGTTTCTGCAGTAATGCGTGAGGATAAATAGATTAAATGAGTACATAAAAATCATATGTTGTGTAGTGATATCAGTATCATAATGTACATAACTATCATGAGATGACCATTCACAATGGTTATCATGAAGGTGGTCATATTGCAAAAAGTGTTGTTTTTGGTAGAGGATATGTGTGGTACATTAATCGAAGATGTGGCACACCTGAATGTGGCTGTGACTCAACAAGACAACACATGCAGTGTGTGATAATGTGTCTTTCATAGTAGTTCAACTATAGATATGAGTGAACTAATGTGTGACGTACGCTTTGATAAGTAATGAGTTGTTGGGGCATTTAGTAGCTAAAGTTAAGCTTTCAAATGAGTGTGATTAACTTCAGTTGTGCTAGTCAGGTTGTAATAACGGTATTCCCTTCCCCAAAAAGCCTAATCAGCCACACCTTTCAATGACTTGAAACAGGTGCAAATGGTGTGAACTAAGTTGACCGTGAAATGAGGCTGTAATTAGTGTGTGTGCTGAACCCCACCCCCTCTGTTGAAGTGTATGCTGTGATGAGATATTAATTGCAGCTGCTTTAACACAATGGTAGATGAGCTAAGTAGTCATCTGCAGTGTTTAAGTTATGAAAACAATGACATACCATATTCTACGTGTGCCTCATTATGCTGTCTGTATATGACATTAAGCAAAAATGGACCTTTTCATAAGCAACTATAGATGTGTTAGTGCCAGTGATGTTTGTAGGCCGTTGCATGCAATTTCTTTGATGCATGCTTAAAATAGGCAGTAATGTCATGTTTGTCGGAGTAAAATCAATAAAATACACAATAATATGATACATATTTCTGTTCTGTACCTGTAGCTACTAATAATTTCTCATGAACATGTGTAACACATGTGTACTACCCTGTTGTTCCCCATCTTCGCCCACCATCAATTGCTTCCACTGCAGCTATGCATTTTGGGAATTCACATGTAAATGAGCACGCAATGGCACGTGCTATATTAGTTACTGCTTTTAGTAGGACTACTACATATATGTCTATTTTGATATATATATATATATACAGAATCAGACATATACATATATAGATGCAGGTATGCTTATATTGTGAAGACAGTATAAAAAGCAGTGTAAATATGCAAAATAACTGTAAGCAACGACACGCCTAGTACAGTAATATTTATCACCTGCTGGAAATTGTGACGGATAAATTCCAATGTCACGGTCACCAGCCAAGCCTTCCACGACGACGGTAAGTAATTTTGGCCGAACCAGCTCCTCCAATGGAGTCAATATGAGACGTTGTGGTGTGGGCCCACCTCCAGTGCCAGTAGCATGCACGCGTTGGTCTTGTATTTTCTTTTTCAATTTGGACCTAATATCATCAAATCTTTTCCGACAATGATACTTGTCCCTGACACTATTCCCACAGGCATTGACACCAATGACTATTGTGTCCCACATTTCTTTTTTGCTTGCTGCACTTGTCCGCCCTTGAAAAACATATAAAAGATATGAGGTAAATTAATAATAATATAAGCACCAGTTTCCTACACTGCTAGCTGTTCCAAGAGATAGCAAAGATGCTGTTTTATGTGTAATATGTGAAGCACATGAGCATTCACTACTAAACCTATACATGTAAGCAAGCTTGCATTCATATTGTATGCAGTTCTGGCAAATTGACCGCCTGTGTTTATTTGTCCTTGTAAGGCATGATAAAAAGCTGTGTTTCCACACTAATGAACATAGAAAGATATTGTGTACCCATATTTGCATATGAACAAAACTCAGATGACCTAGGATCACATGTATTTGAATAATAAATGTAAAGGTACACTTACCTACTAAATGTCCATAGAGACTGTCATAGTGCTCCAGAATGCCAGTGACAAGAGCCCTATTTTCCTGGTCATTGAAGCGAGGATTACGTGGCTTCTCCACACGTTTCTTCCGAGCAGGTTTAGGGTCAGAGCTTGGCTGGTGCTGACTGGACTCTCCTTCTTCCAATGGAAGAGCCTCCAAAAGCTGGCCACCAGCAAGCACGCCACCACCAGACACCCCATCAGCAACTGCGCCACCAGCAGCACTCCCAGCACCAGCACTCCCACTCCTAGCACCAGCACTCCCACTCCTAGCACCAGCACTCACACTCCTAGCACCAGCACTCCCACTCCTAGCACCAGCACTCACACTCCTAGCACCAGCACTCACACTCCTAGCACCAGCACTCCCAGCACCAGCACTCCCACTCACAGCAACAGCACTCCCACTCCCAGCACCAGCACTCCCACTCACAGCAACAGCACTCCCACTCCCAACAACAGCACTCCCACTCCCAGCAACACCACTCGCAGCACCAGCACTCCCACTCCCAACAACAGCACTCCCACTCCCAGCACCAGCACTCCCACTCCCAGCAACACCACTCGGTGCACCAGCAACATCACTCCCCTGAACAGAACGTTCACTCCGACGCGTACTCGCACGAGTAGCACTCCCACTCCCACCAGCATCACTCTTCCCACGCTTTGCGGGCATACTTCCAGCACTCACAAAAAACAGACAAGAAATGTACAGGCAATCACACGACCCACTTCCACATATAAAACAAGACAAAGATGTAAACAAAACAACAAAGGACAAAGCTCACCCAATACACAACAAGTCTCTCAGTCAATATGCAAATGTTCAATCGTCCAGCTCTGTGCGTCTCTCTCTCTCTCTCACTCCCAACAACACAGAGAATGATTAGCAGTACACGTTGCCTTTAAATATGGCGCGCAATCAAAAACATGCTTGTTTCGCCTGATTCAGCAAGATTTGTGATTGTGCAACCTAACAGCACCCCGCCACGCACGCCGATACACCTGTGTGTGATCGGCTCATCATCGTGAGAGTGGGCGGATTTGTTTTCTGGTTGATTTTGAATGTATTCGGCACTTACTGCATACGGAGAGGGAAAAACGCCAATAACATGACTAATCGATAAGCTTGCCGATTTCACATAATCGTCGCTTACTGCATGAGGCCCTATGAGTCTCTAAACCATTACATATGTTCCTAATGTGTTCTCCCAATCTTGTTTTAAGTTTCCTTATTGTTCTACCTACGTACTGTAGGTTGCAACCACACTGCAGTACATAGATCACCCCTTTGCTGTCACAGGTGATATGTGATTTAACATCAAAGTTTAAATTAGACACGATGCAAGTGAAGGAAGTTATCCTATTATTAAGTAGTGTATTGTTCCTACATGCCTTGCAATTTAAGCATCTTTTAAAACCCTTTGTTAATTGGTCTAACCAACAGCTTTTTAGTTTTAGGAGGTAAAAAACTAGGCACTAATTTCTGTTTAATGTTTGGTGCTCTTGAGTAAATTACAGTCGGTTTGTCTCCAATTATTTCTTTTAAAAGGTCATCTTGTTTTAAAATAGGCTAATGTTGTGATGTATACAATGAGAAAAAAACTCTCTTGTTGGCATCACACGAGTCTACAACTATTTAGTTATGACGACTCAGGAGATTCCTTCTCCTCCTTGTCCCTCTCTCCCATCTCCTGTTGCCCCTTCTACTCCTTCCCACTCCTCTCCTTTGCCTTCTACCTCTCTCCCTTTGCCGCAGCGCGTTCCCCGCAGGTCTCGCATACCCACGCGGTCCCTGAGTCCCTGCTACGATCTTCCCCGCTCCCTCTCTCCCGCGGTGCCCACATTACCTTCCCCAGTGGTGGCGTCCGTCCCATTGCCTCCTCCCTGCGTGGTGCCCGCGGTGCGGCGTTCCATGCGCCTGGTGACGCGTCCGGTGCGTGCGCTCCCTCAGCCCACAGAGGGTGCGCGCACACGCTCCTCCGCTGGTCTCCCTGACCCACCTGCTCCCTCCTCTCTGCCTCTGCATGCTGTCTCGCGGTCGCAGGTCACGCACGCGTTTCCCTCCTCTGGGCTCCGTGCCCCTCCTGCGTCCTCCCCTTGGTCCGTGCGGGCCGCCTCATTATTGCAACCTGTGCGCGCACATCCCCAGCTTACAGAGGGCGCGCGCACATGCTCTTCTTATCTTGTTCCCCATGTCTCCGCCTCCCAAGCCCTACAGGCCATTCCCCTGACTGCCCCTTCCATCTCCTCCTCTTCTCCCCCTGTCCTATCCCTGTCGTCACCCACTTCTCTCTCTACTCCTCCCCTCCCTCCCATTGGTATGCCCTCCTTTATAATCCCTGTCTGTCCACTTCTTCCCCGCTCTGCATAGTTCCTGTTTCCCTGTGTGTACCTGACCTATGCTTTGCTCCCTGTGTTCCTGTTGTTTCCTGCTCCTGTGTTATCTTGGATTTCCCTGGCTTTGACCCCTGCTTGTCCTGGACTACTCTGCTCTCTGGTATCCCTCTGAACCCTGCTATGCATACCACTTCGCTTACCTCTGGCTTCCTAGGACCTGGCTTATACTCTGATGACTCTACCCTCTGGACTCCTGAACATTGGCACACGGACACGACTATTCTTACGGACATCCCCAAGCATTGCAAGTATATACTAACACTCTTCCAGCAGGCCCAGCAACGCTATACCACACTCCAGGCTTGCTCCCACTGCTGTGGGTGTGTGGTATCATACCGTTCCCACCTCAGTACTGGGGTCTAGCCAGGTCTGCGGGCATACAGGCGTGACATTAGTAAAGATGGACCAGCATCTCAAACACTGCAAATAGGAAAACAAGAAACAGCGCATAACTCGTAGTGTATTAAAAGTGATTATATTGGCTCATCACAGGTAGGTGAGTATTGCACGTACACTTAGATGGAAAATATCAGGCAGTACAGTACATGTTAGGGACATGTTACCACTTTGCAGCAAACATCTGGTCATCAGAGGCACAGGATCTCCACATCAGCTGCCAGATGGAGACGGTCCGCAGGTCTGTGGTCACTCTCACTCCACGGTACACGTATTCAGCCGCCTCAGTCCCCGTCTCTCCACTCGGTTCACAGGGAAGGCTATGTACTAATTACAATTAATGGTAGGGGAACTCCCGACACGGTACACAGCTGTCACACTGCAAACATTCAGTATTTATATTTTTGTTTGACTTCAAGTTATCATTGTGGCAGACAGTAGCAGCCGGTGCCTCGACTGTCAGGGGAAACTGGACTTATTAATAGACTCGTATAATACCAAACAATAGTTTGATAATTAAATTGCCCAGAAATTACCATTTTTAACTGGTGTGCTAACAGGGCCGCCGGTGCCTCGACTGTCAGGGGAAACTGGACTTATTAATAGACTCGTATAATACCAAACAATAGTTTGATAATTAAATTGCCCAGAAATTACCATTTTTAACTGGTGTGCTAACAGGGCCGCCAACAGAAATCATGGGGACCAGAAAAAATAAAAGGAGCAGGCTCCCCACCCCCAACCCATAGCACACCTACCATATAAAAATACACCCCCAAATACATATAAAAATATACCCCCACCCCCCTGTGTCGGGAGCTTTGTGACAGGCTATAAATAATACACCACCAAAAATATAACTGGGTTGAACTGGACGAGGCTTAGATATGATAAAATATAATTTATTCCTTGAAAAAGGTGAACACACGAGATTATACAAATAACAGACAAAATATAGCACTTACTTTAAAGGTTAGGACAAGAAAAGCCATCAGGATACAGGATGGGCCATTCCTTCCATAATTCAGGTTTAGATGTAGACATCACAGCAATACATGAAGATCATGAAGACCATACATGAAGACATTTGAGTAAGGGTGGACTCTGGTTTAAATACCATTTCAAACCCATCTCTTAACCCTAGATGACGAGTTGGCTAGAACAAATCTCTTTGAAGCAGATTTTTGCTTCCATTGTAAGTGTGAAGTATCACACTTAAAAACACTCAGTTCCTTGGTTCCTGTCCCCAGTATAAACAATTAGGGCAGTTACCTTTTGATCACTGGCCTATGCTAATTCTTTCAGGATGCTCTCCCTGCCCTATTAGCATAGCAGATGGGGCCTGCTTTTTCAGAGCAGATCCAAAATCCCATATACACTTTAAATAACTTCATAACTTCAGTTCAGTAGTACTTACTGGCACGTGAGACATATTAATACATTCCGTCACGCATGACGCGCCCAATGAGACTAAGTATTACCATGTAGTACTTATATTAAGAGAGATATTAATATCTGTCTCTTAGTACCGGCTAGACATCATGTGTCTGTAATCCTTATGTGCGAATCAGCCCCACGAATACACATATGGAGCTTTTAGCACGTTCAGCCGAGGACATCTCATAATATTCTTACATTTAATAAGGTCACTCATTCTGTAGCCCCACTCCTAAATCAGGGGTGTTTGGCCAGTCTACCAAATGGGGTGTCTGGCAGGATACTATGGTTTGTAAGTGTGAGTTATAACACTCACAAACCACTCCAGCTTCATGCAAACAGGTAGAATGGCTGAGCCTTTGATCAGGGGTCTGCTTCCTAAACATTTGGTCGCATTCCTTAGTAGGCAGGTATCTTTGAGGGTAACTTAAACAAAGGGCTATGATCACTATTCAACTATTAACCCTTGCCCTCCCGGATGGATCCCAGTGTTTGTGTGGTGCAGTCACTGGAACAGAAACAATAAATTTTTACAGTGGAATAAACAGTTGGATGGCTGAAGCAAGGCAAAACCACATTACTGGACCCCAGTCCAGTTAACCCCTTGCTTCCCAGGTGAGAGTAGAGGGTGGCCAAATGGGGTGTAACCCCTTTAATCCCGGGCCAAATCCCCTCTCTTTTGACACCACCCAATACATATAAAAATATACCCCCAATACATATATAAAATAATGTTTCTCAACATGTGCCTGCATAATAATTCTTGATATTCTGAGAATCAATCACTACTGTAGCTTTTTAATTCTACCCTAGTCATGTAGGTACTTTATGAGGTGGGTGGCATACCGTGATTTTTATTTGGTGGTGTGGGGTTCAAAACATTATAATGAGCTGTTGAAAATATTTATTTGAACTGATAATCCAGCATACAGTGCTCTCCCCCTCCCCCCGCACACACACAAGGATAAAGTATTTCTACTTCTTATCGACGCCTCTCCCACACCATTCATTTGTAATGGTTGGCTTTGTGGCTTAGTTTAATAGTTTTATCTTCCCGAGCATGTTCTCACATTTCTGCGCATGCGTGTATGTCTCATTGGAACCTTGTTGAAACGCATATGCGAATCATCACATTTATGCGCATGCGTATATGACTTCCCATTCAATTAGAAGTTCAAGTTTTTTTCTGGACATGGGCTTGCATAAGAATTCTTGATATTCTGAGAATCAATCACTACTGTAGCTTTTTAATTCTACACTAGTCATGTACATACTTTATGATACTGTGATTTTTATTTGGGGGTGTGGGGATCAAAACATTATGATGAACTGTTGAAAATATTTATTCGAACTGATAATCCAGAATACAGCGCTCTCTCCCTCCCCCCCCCCCCCCCTCTACACCTCTCCCAAACCATTCATTTGTATTTGTATTGGTGAGAATGACTCATCCACCCCCCCCCAAACCCCGAAGCCATTCTTTAAAATCTTTGAGGCTTTGTTTACGGTAACGCATGTGCATGTGTGATAATCCCTTCTTGAATATAATATGTTAATCTGATTAGCCCTTCTTGGCAACTAAATAGTGTAGACAGAGCAATTCATCAAAAACTTGTGAGGCTTTGAGGCTTTGTTGAGGTGTGTTATCTCCCACGTTTGCGCACGCGCGATAACAGATAACGTTCAACCCCTCCCCCCCACCACTTTACACACAAGTCTTACAACGTGAATAGAAATGTTTATCCAATGTTGCGCCTCCAAAAATAATAAACAATATTTATAACTAAATACACCCCCCTAACACATACAATACAGTAATGGGCAAAATTACTATTATCCACATATGGATAATAATGCATTTGCCCATTTTAAATACATATAACTTTCAATAAATACAGTAAAAACATATTACACTTACCTTGTACATGCACCCACGATGAAGGCCATCTTCATCCTCATCTTCATCCTGCCCATGTCCCTCCAGTGCTGCAAAACATACAAAAGAATAAAAACAGCCAAAGTAATGTCCCTTAACCCCTTAATCACCATAGCGGTTATTAACTGCTACAGTCATTAAGGGGTTAACCCACCCTCACCCACCACTCGGGAGGCCTACATACCCTCCCCCACTAACCCCCACCCCGTGAGGCCTAACCACCCATACCCACTACCCAGCTGGGAGGCCTACCAACATACCCTTGGGGCCAATACCCCCTCCCCCACCCCCAGTACCCACAATAAAAACAATACACTGCCCCACAATAAACATCATTATATTTATTAAATACATAACTCACCCCCTGTGCCCCCCCATAAATACATGATTGATTATTTTACATACAGGTTTAATACCCCAGGCCCACGGGAGTCCTGGTCAAAAAAGCCCAACCGTTTCGTGATGACCCCAGATGAAGTCCAGTGGGACGAAACCGGTTGGGCTTTTTTGATGCTTTGAGGCCACCGTACCCAATCTCCTGAGAAGCCCTGATTGGAAGGAGACTGCTGAGATGACCGTAACGCGGTTGAGTGCCCCCACTGCGGATGAGAGAAGCTGACGGAGGCAATCGCAGTTTGTTCCTGACTGAGATGTGGAGCGGTCTCATTGGGAGCTGTCATTTAAGGAGAAGGGTTCAAGTGGGCCCAAATTCACTTCTTGTTTACTTACCAGCGGGGAAAGTGTGAGTGTGTTACCAAAGCATTGTGCAATATGCAATACCTACTTATTAGGCACATATTTTAATTTGGAGGACTAATCTTATATTCACAGGGCCTCAAATATTCTATGACACTTTCATTTCGATTTCACAATTTATACTTGTTAGAGTTGACATTCAACATGTCTTCTTTCATTTAGGTGTTGTAAGTTCCTCCCAGAAGGAAAGAAGTTAATCAAATTATGAGAACGCTGTACAGAGAAACAACATATCATTACATTAACATACAGTAATATGCGTTTGCACGTAGGGTACTAGCGTTAAAATGTGTGTATCCCGGAACATATTTATGTCACAGAATCCAAACTTTATTAAATCATGCAGAGAACGTAACACTTCTCCATCTTCAAATGTCACCATATAATGATTTATAAATCTAAAAAATAGAGTTGACGTACAGTACTGGCATGTTAAACAAGCAGCACAAATGCATGTTCGTCTTTATAAATAAATGACAGCCGGCTTTGCAAAGAATTCGGTATCAAGGGGTTTAAATCAGCAACCCACCATGTATCGTACCTCCCAGAATTGTGCATCTAAAGAAAAATCTACACAAGTCTTACCACTGGGACATCCCTGGTCTGGCTGAGATCCAGTACTTATCTGTTCCCACAAAACAAACAGGGTGGACCAAAATTGAATTTAAATTTTAATTACTACTGTTCCCCTGCAAATGATGAGGAAGTAAGTAGAAATAAAGCATCTAAATAATATTGACAGATATATGCAAATCAGTCGTTTTATTTAGCTTTTACATTCCCCAGACTCACCACTTGCCTATATAAAGCAGGATCATTAATAGGGTTTGTTAAGCTCACTCTGGACACATCGTCACAAGAACAACATACAGAGAGATTGCTGTGTTGGTGATAGAGGTGAGATGGGATGTTAATATTTTCTTTAGAATATGAATGTAATTCGGAGTGGGAGAGCTGTGATTGTGGTGTTAATGTACTGTCCTGGGGAGGGGACCAGAACCACCTCTCATGTGAGTCCTGTATCTGTCCCTCACAGGTCAGGATGCTGCACAGGGCCCTCATCATACTGTCACTGGCATTGGGTGAGTACAAACCTGCACAGAGGGGAATTATTATAACAAAAACAGTTTGGCTATTTATCAGAAAGCAAAGTAAAAAGAGTACTGATGCCTGCTGTATTGATTAGCAGCAAATTTTCATTCATTTTAAGTGGATATCATGTTAAACTATTATTTTCTATCTACAGTGTTGCCTATGATGTTACTGACATCAGCAGGTGTAACTCCACCAGTCAACCCTGTATCAATCCCAGACAAAATTGAAGGTATGCAAAGCAACGCACTAGTTTTCATGGGATCATTTGGGGATTTTGTGTTAATACAGTATATGAAATAAAAAATACTGATATTACTGCATGGGACAATGAATTTGTGTTACATATTCTCCAGCTCTTAAAATTAGTTATATTAATGAATTGGCTGTCAAGCCATGTTGATGAAGACAGTAAGAAAAGAGCAGTGTGTGTGTGTGCGTGCGTGCGTGCGTGTGTGTGTGTGTGTGTGTGGTAATTCTATTGATGGAACAGCATGGTATGGGTAAAAATATCTGCAACTGGATGGAAAACTGGTTGAGGCATAGACAACAGAGATTTGTCATAAATGGAAGTTGGGCTAAAGTTGCTTTTTAACTTGTTTATTGATGACCATGAGGTTGGCTTAGAGATCAAAGTCTATATCTTTGTTGCGGACACTAAATTGTGACACATGAACTTAAATAAAATGGAACATTTGGACAGGTAAATGGCAGGTGAGGGTTTGGGACACAAAAATAAACAGGCTACTTACAAATGGGGAGACATTAGGTCATTACTTGAGGGAGAAGGCTTGAGAAGTGCTTCTAGACATCAGGCTTAGCAATAGTGCCCAATGTCAGACAGTAGCTGCAAATCAAATAATATCTTACCTTGCATTAAACTGGGTATGCCTGGAAAGGAAGAAAGCATAATGATGCCCCTTTATAAAGTATTAGTGAGACCACACCTTTAATATGGAGTTTACTTTGGGTTCTGCTCCATAAAAACAAAAAATAAATAAATATGGAAGTAGAAAAGTTAGAGAAGAGTCATCAAATGTATAAAGTGGATTAAGACTTATTAGGAAAACTAGCTAAATGGTGTCTAAGAGAGTATATGATGTATATAAAAATATATTCAAGGTCAATAATAGAAGCTTTCAAAATAAATATTCATCCAAAGAGCAGTACAATAAACGACATGGGGACATCCCTTACGGCAGGGGGACGCAAACTTTTTTCCCTGCGCCCCCCTGCCGGCTGTCCCCTCACTCCCGCGCCCCCCCCCCCCCACCCACCCCAACTTACCCTCGCTCCGGCGTAATGACGTCACGTTGCCATAGCAACGTGACGTCACATGACCTCGCAGCGTCATTTTGACGCCGCGTTGCCATGGCGACACCGGGAGGAAGCCGCCGGAGCCACTGGTAAGTATGGTTTACAGAGGCCCTGCAGCTCCCCCGGCACTTAATTTAAGTGCCTTCGGGAAGCGCGCGGGGCCTCTGTAAACCCCGCGCCCCCCGTCGGCAGTCTCGGAAAGTCTCGGAAAGAAGAATTCACTATCAACAAAGGAAATGGCTCTTTAAGGGTAGTTAAAATGTAGAATTCAATACCCATGGAGACTGTGATGGCAGATACAATAAATACTGTATCTTCATAAAAAGGTTGCACATCTTCTTACAAAAGAAAGGTATAAAGTTTATGGGGCCTATGCAGAGAGCAGCGAATTTTAAAATTGGCGAATTTATTAAAAAGTAGCTTTTTTGGAGAGTTTTATTCTCCATATGCAGAAAAGTGCGAATTCTGCTATGTTTAACATGGATGCGTGTGGCGAGTTTAAATTGGCGAGATGCGCGCTTCAGAAACGTGTAAAAACAAATTCGCGCCTTTTTTTTCCCTTTGCAATGGCCGCTTCTTGCCAATGTTTTCTGGCGAGGCAAAAAGGAGACAATCGCGCCATTTTATTGGCGCGAACAGCCGCTAGATGCCGTTCGCGCCTCTCTGCATTAGGATATTTTTAAAACTGGCGAGATTGAGGTTCTCGCCAGCCGCGAGGCGAGTTTTAGAAATAGAAAAGAAAAATTGGCGCGTTTTTCGGAACTCGCCATTTTCTGCTGCTTTCTGCGCGATTTTCTCCAAAAAATGGCGAATTTCGAAATAGCGCTGCTCTCTGCATAGGCCCCTATGTAGATAATTTCTGAAACCAAGAAAACATGTGAAGGATGTTTATCCAGGGAGAAATCTGATTGCCAGTATTCGAGTCTGGAAATAATTTATATTTCCCCATATGAGACATCATAGGCTAATGTTTCACTGGGGTTTTTTGTTTGCCTTACTCTGGATCAATAATAAGTACAAAAATAGGAAACGTATTTGTCATTTAAATGTAACATACAGTAGGTTGAACTTAATGGACAAATGTTTTTTTTATCAACCTCATCAATAATGAAACTACAGTATGTAACATTGAGCGATGAACGCATTGGCTTTAATGGTGTAGAAAAGCACACTGCAGCTTTCCTGTACTAGACTCTCAGGGGGTTCCAGATAAATTGATATCTTTCAGGGGGAACTTTTTCACTGTACTGTCTTCTTATAAATAGGGAAAATTGGCCAGTATAGTTGTACCTTAATGGTGCTAACATGGGAGTTACATACCTGTGTCAGATGGTAACTGTGCAAAACAAAGAAATATATTCGGCGCCTGTTATTAAAGTCCGGTTGGATATACCCTAGCCAGGGGTGCACAAACATCTTGAGCAGCGCCCCCTGCCTGGCAGCCGCAGCGTTCGCGCCCCCCCTCTCCAAGAATTCGCCGTCAAATAATGTCACGGGTGATGTGATGTCACGTCACGTAACCCCGCTGCGTCATTTGACGTGCATTGCCATGGCGACACATCACGTCACATGACCCCGCAGCATCTTTTGACACAGTGTTCCCATGGTGACGCGTCACTGAAGACCCAGCAGAGAGCAGATAAGGGAGTTACAGAGGCCTAACGCCCCTTAGAAATTCTCGCGCCCCTGGGGGGGTGCACCACACAGTTTGTGCACCTGGTCTAGGCTATAAATATATGGTATACAACCATTGGATGTTAATTGATGACCAATGTCCATATTATTTCAAATTGTAGTACTGAGGGACCCCAATGCAGGAAAAAAGAGAAAAAGACAAAACAGCATAATACTGTTAGATATTTTACAGCACTAAAGAGTGCTGGTAGGAACCCTCAGAGATAGGTGACATGAAGGTAAGTGACAAAAGGGAAGTACATTTATTAAAAATTATAATAACACACCGTATCAAATGTGCAGCAGGAACAGCAATCTGACAATTACACAATATAGGTCCAAATGTGGTCTGCAGCAAAAAAATCAGAGCCCTACTTACTACTGTAGATGTTCAGTTGTGTAAAAAAGAAAGTACACCCTCTTTGAATTCCATGGTTTTACATATCAGGACATAATTACAATCATCTGTTCCTTAGATGGTCTAAAAATGAGGTATATACAACCTCAGATGAACAACAACACATGACATATTACACCGTGTCATGATTTACTTAATAAAAATAAAACCAAAATGGAGAAGCCGTGTGTGAAAAACTAATTGCTGGTCTGGAGCATTCAGGTGTGTGTTAAGACAATGCCAAGGAGGAAAGATATCAGCAATGATCTTAGAGAAGCAATTGTTGCTGCCCATCAATCTGGGAAGGGTTAGAAGGCAATTTCCAAACAATTTAAAGTCTATCATTCTACATTGAGAAAGATTATTCAAAAGTGGAAAACATTCAAGACAATTGACAATCTTCCCAAGAGTGAACGTCCCAGAAAATTCAGCCCAAGGTCAGACCATGCAATACTCAGAGAAATTGCAAAAAAAACAAGAGTTACATCTCAGACTCTACAGGCCTCAGTTAGCATGTTAAATGTTAAAGTTCATAACAGTACAGTTAGAAAAAGACTGAACAAGTATGGTTTGTTTTGATGGGTTGCCAGGAGAAAGTCTCTTCTCTCTAAAAATAACATGTCAGCACGGCTTAGGTTTTCAAAGTTGCATCAGAACAAACCACAAGACTTCCGGAACAACGTCCTTTGGACAGACGAGACCAGAGTGGAGATTTTTGGTCATAATGCACAGCACCACGTTTGGCGAAAACCAAACACAGCATATCAGCACAAACACCTCATACCAACTATCAAGCACGGTGGTGGAGGGGTTATGATTTGGATTTGTTTTGAAGCCACAGGACCTGGGAACCTTGCAGTTATTGAGTCGGCCATGAACTCCTCTGTATACCATAGTATTCTAGAGTCAAATGTGAGGCCATCTGTCCGACAGCTAAAGCATGCCCGAAATTGGGTCATGCAACAGAACAATGATCCCAAGCACACCAGCACATCTACAACAGAATGGCTGAAAAAGAAAAGAATCAAGGTGTTTCAATGGCCCAGTCAAAGTCCAGACCTCAACCGATTGAAATACTGTGGCTGGACCTTAAGAGAGCCGTGCATAAACAAATGTCCACAAACCTCAATGAACTGAAGCAACGTTGTAAAGAAGAGTGGGCCAAAATTCCTCCACAATGATGTGAGAGACTGATAAAGTCATAAAGATTACTTCAAGTTATTGCTGCTAAAAGGTGGTTCTACAAGTTATTGAATCATAAGGTGTACTTAGTTTTTCACACATGGCGTCTCCATTTTGGCTTTATTTTTGTTAAATAAATCATGACGGTGTAATATGTCATGTGTTGTTGTTCATCTGAGGTTGTATTTACCTAATTTTAAGACCTGCTAAGGAACAGATGATTGTTATTTTGTCCTGATGTAAAACCATAGAATTCAAAGAGGGTGTACTTTCTTTATGACACAACTGTAGGTATAATGTAGGCAGTGGATATGTTTAAGAGAATCAGGTAAAAGAACATAGTCCAGAAATAGTGCTCTAGTGACAGGAAGTGTGTAAATAATTACTTGATTGAAGGTAGTAGGCTGGGTATGAGATGTATAAGTGAGTGAGGTATATATGGGTGAGGGTATATGTCTGACACCTAAATAAATGTCCTGGTGAGTGTGGGTGATGGAGATATATGAGCCCCACCCCCTCACTGCCAATGTGGACTGGTACTGACACCCTGAACACCAATACAATACCTCTAAGTACTGTATAGGTACAACTCACGTGACCTTGCCCATTGTGCCTTCTGGAAAGCGTGCTTCTGCTTGTTGAATGAAGTTCAGGTAGCCACAGGTGTAGGAGTGCGGCGCACAGCAAAAGGACTGGATCCATGGGACGGCAGCAGTATGATAAAAGAAATCCTTTATTGAACAGACATGGTGCAGACAGGAATGGGTGCAGAAGAAAAACCTCTGTCTCTAGAGATGAAGAGAGCGAACTCTCGAAACGCGTAGGTTTAGTCTTTGTAGGCCCTGCATAGCCTTACTGAATCAGTGCATTGAAGCTGACATGCACTAACAGCCTGTAGCTGAACTTCCTTGATACTGGAAATAACATCAACCCATCTCGCGAGATCGGAAAGGTGAGCCTGTCGAAACGACAGGAGGCAGTTGGAGGGATCTCCGCAGATATCGGCACTTTCCAGCTCCGTCATCATGCCGCCATCAGCTGGTCTGAGACACTATGCATTGCGAGGACTGTTTTGCCATTGATGAGAATGGATATTCTCTTAAACATCAGGTAGCCACAGGTGTAGGAGTGCAGCGCACAGCAAAGGGACTGGATCCACGGGATGGCAGCAGTATGATAAAAGAAATCCTTTATTGAACAGACATGGTGCAGACAGGAATGGGTGCAGAAGAAAAACCTCTGTCTCTAGACACATCCATGATGACGGAGCTGGAAAGTGCCGATATCTGCGGAGATCCCTCCAACTGCCTCCTGTCGTTTCGACAGGCTCACCTTTCCGATCTCGCGAGATGGGTTGATGTTATTTCCAGTATCAAGGAAGTTCAGCTACAGGCTGTTAGTGCATGTCTGCTTCAATGCACTGATTCAGTAAGGCTATGCAGGGCCTACAAAGACTAACCCTACGCGTTTCGAGAGTTCGCTCTCTTCATCAGGCTTGTAATGCGGCAGAGTGCTTACCCAGTTCTTAAATAGTCCCTGTAATCAACTTAATATCTGTTACAAATGTATATATCAACTACACGTGCCATTGATCATAGTTACTTAACAATTACACTGTAAATCTCTGGGCTTTTCAAGATGCGTGAAGTTCACCGCTAGGCCCTGCCCCTCGGATACGTCACGCAACAACGTCAGCGATATGCGCGCAACGCAATCTCCATGCTCGTGGAGGAGCGCACCCATGGAGGCGCGCCCCTGGCGCGGTCATGCTGCACCCACCAATGGCGTGCCCACTTCGGGCTGCGCGCCACCTAAACACACGTGTAGCGTAACGACCAGTCAGAGGACGCTCATCGGCTGCCTCTCGCCTGTGTCCAATCTGGGCCCCTCCTATCAGTCTCCTGCTATCTGGTGATGTAATTCTGTCTGCATCTCCTATTGGTGCTTTCCCCTTTAAATGGCTTCCTGTTTCACTTTGCTGAGCATAAACTAAGGTTTATGTGCTGTGCTCGCTGCTTGAAGTCTGTCTGTCTGTTCCAGTGCCTTGTCTGAACCTGTGCCTTGACTCTTGCTTGTACCCGGATCCGTCTCTTCTCTAACCCTGAGCTTCGGTTTGCCTTTGGATTCCTGCTCTCTCCTCTCCCTGTCCATGGCTTACGGACCATTGACCATTCTTCTCTCTCCAACCCCGGGACCATGGCAAGTATCACAACATTTTTCTCAAACATCCAGGGGGAGCATATGGGGAAAGAAATAAAAATTTAAGTGCAGACGTTTCTATAAAGTAGAATGATATAGTCTTGGCTCGTATAAATGTATTACTCACAAGATGTATGAGTTAATCAGGCAATTGGCAAATTGGGTTGCCACCCATCTGTATCTGGACCCCCCTTGTTTAAGATACCGTCAGCAGGATGATGTATATATAATAGAGAGAGAACTACATAGTGCGATCAAAAAGGTACAACTTTATAATTTAAAAAAACGGGTCAATAAAATGCGCACTTACAATGTGCCAGTAAAAATCATGCATGTATCTCACAAATGGAGAAAATGGAAGCTCCCCGAACTGCTCACCGCCTCCCTCGGGTGTTTGGCTGGCTTTCTCTCACGGATCTGTGTGCCGATTCAGAGCCTCCCTCACGGCGCCCGTCCAGGAAGATGACGTCACGGCTGCAGAGTTGGTCAGCTACGGGTCGCGTTTGAGTCCAAAATTGGTACACTCTACGCGTTTCGCCCAGCTTGCTGTAGCCGACAACAGCTACAGCAAGCTGGGCGAAACGCGTAGAGTGTACCAATTTTGGACTCAAACGCGACCCGTAGCTGACCAACTCTGCAGCCGTGACGTCATCTTCCTGGACGGGCGCCGTGAGGGAGGCTCTGAATCGGCACACAGATCCGTGAGAGAAAGCCAGCCAAACACCCGAGGGAGGCGGTGAGCAGTTCGGGGAGCTTCCATTTTCTCCATTTGTGAGATACATGCATGATTTTTACTGGCACATTGTAAGTGCGCATTTTATTGACCCGTTTTTTTAAATTATAAAGTTGTACCTTTTTGATCGCACTATGTAGTTCTCTCTCTATTATATATACATCATCCTGCTGACGGTATCTTAAACAAGGGGGGTCCAGATACAGATGGGTGGCAACCCAATTTGCCAATTGCCTGATTAACTCATACATCTTGTGAGTAATACATTTATACGAGCCAAGACTATATCATTCTACTTTATAGAAACGTCTGCACTTAAATTTTTATTTCTTTCCCCATATGCTCCCCCTGGATGTTTGAGAAAAATACTTGAATCCTTGGAACCCGTGAAACAGGTCCCACCAGTGAGGTTTGAGCTGGGTGGTTGGACTTTAATCATCACACTTCCCTTTATATAGATTTATTCACTATTGTTACTTTTTAATAGTTGTTTGCGCTTATATCACTTATTCCACAATATAAGTATCACAACATACCTGAACTCTCCTACCCTGACCCGGCTTCGCGACTCTGACTACGCACTCCAGACCTGGCTCCGTGGTTGTAGGGTGGCAGTTATATAGCTCCCCACCTCAGCCCTGTAGTCTAGTCCTGTTTGTGGTGAGCACAGCATGACAATATGCTCAGCCTAACAAACATGGACCCCACTGGGATGGGTCGACGGCTAATGACGAACATGACGGGTGGTTCCAGCAAATTACCGGATCCTTTCTTCACAAGGACAAATAAGTAAATCAACTTAAGCAAGACTTAGACTACACATCTGACAGGGTCAGTCTCCTTTCTGCCTCTACTGCTAACCCCGCAGCGTCTATACTTATTGCTGCTCCTGTGGCCCTGACTTTTGAACAATGGTTGCCTACCCCTAACCGTTATGCTGGTGACCTTTTGGGCTGTTGGGGATTCCTGAACCAATGTTCCATACAGTTCGAACTGCTCCCTTCTCATTTTTTTCCCAACGCTCGAAAATGACATACATAATTTCACTTCTGACCGGCGATGCCCTGGTGTGGGCCTCTCCAATCTGGGAACAACAACCAGACCTGACCTCCGATATCAACCTCTTCACCGCTGAGTTCCGGAGGATCTTCGACTCATCGGGTTGCAAGGTAACTGCCGCTTATACCCTTCTCAACATTTCTAAGGGGGACAGTACCGTGGCCGCTACATGCTGGAGTTCCGGACCGTAGCCTCTGAGACTGGCTGGAACGATGAGGCCCTGTCGGCAGTATTCTGGCAGTGGTTGCCCAAGCGTCTCAAAGATGAGTTCGAGTCCCAGGACCGCCCCAGAGGACTTGAAGACCTTTTGGCTCTTTGCATCCGGTTGGATCAGCGTCTTCAGAAGAGAAGAATGGAGAGGGGCAGACGCCAACAAGGTATACAATCTTCTACCTTTCACCAGCAGGAGCCGTGCCTTCAGCAGCACCAATGCTAGATGAAACTATGCAACTAGGAGGGACCAGTCTTTCGTTAGGTAAGAGGCAGCGCAGATGAAGTGCAGGCTTATGCCCATGCTGCGGGAACAATGGGCACCTGGTGGCCACCTGCACGCTGAGGTCGGGAAACGCCACAAATCCAGTGAGTGTCGGGAGGATCACGCTGGGCACCGCATCTTTACCTCCCTCACAACCTTCCACTAGGATCAAAATCCCCATCACCATATCCGGAGAGACCTTCCGAGTCACTACACGGGCCTTTCTGGATTTCGGGACGGGGGGAAACTTAATTGACCAAGGATTTGTTGAGAGACACTGAATACCCTTTGTACATAAGGATCGTCCCGTAGGTCTCAAAGCCATAGATGGTCGGCCACTGCATCCCGCCTTCATCTCCCTACAGATGGTATCCATCCACGTATTAACTGGGGAGTCTCACTCCGAGACTATACAATTGGACGCCATCCATACCCCCTTAGTGGACGTCATACAGGGGCTTCCTTGGCTGCAGACACACAACCCCTGAATCGACTGGATGGAGTCTTTGCCTATCTGCTGGAGTCCTCAATGTCAGAAGCGGGAGTGTCAGTACCTGAACCAGACAATGTACAGCTTCCAGTAGCATATGAGGATTTCCATTATGTCATCGACAAACGGCAGGTGGAGGAACTTCCACCGCATCGGTCATATGACTGTCCGATTGATCTACTGCCCGTGCCATCCCTCCTAGGGGAGGGTCTTACCCCCTGTCCGCACCCGAGACCCCGACCATGAGACAATATATCCAGGAGAATCTCCAGAGGGGGTTCATTCGAAAATCTTCATCACCCACTGGTGCAGGTTTCTTTTTTGTAAAGAAGAAAGATGGCTCCCTCATGCCATGTATAGATTACCGTGGTCTCAACAAGATAACTGTCAAGAATCGCTACCCTTTTGCGCTGATAACTGAACTCTTTGATAGGCTACAAGGAGCTACTATTTTGACCAAGTTGGATCTTAGAGGTGCCTGCAACTTGGTAAGAATCCGGCAAGGAGATGAGTGGAAGACGGCCTTCAACACTTGCAATGGGCATTACAAGTACCAAGTCATGCCCTTTGGCCTCTGCAATGCACCCGCGGTCTTCCAGGAATTTGTGAATTAAATTTTCAGGGACTTGCTGAACCGACATGTAATCGTGTACCTGGACAACATCCTAATTTTCTCCAGATCCACCCACGAACATCCAGGGCACGTTAGGCAAGTTCTTCAGCGACTGAGGGAGAACAACCTTTTCGCTAAACTAGAGAAATGCCAATTTCATCAGATTTCTACTTTCTTTCTGGGCTATATTATTTCCAACACTGGTCTCGCTATGGATCCTGTCAAAGTCAAAGCAATCATGGATTGGCTGTGTCCATTATCTCTCAACGCTATCCAAAGATTCCTTGGGTTAGCCAATTACTACAGGAGATTCATCCAGAAATTCTCATCAGTACTGGCACCCATTACGACGTTAACCCAAAATGGAGCTGATCCAGCACACTGGCCTTCTGAGGCCATTAGATTGTTTGTAAAATTAAAGAGAGCCTTCTCCTCGGCACCCATCCTGGTACATCCAGACCCTTCACTACCGTTTACGCTTGAAGTCGACGCCTCCAACGTAGGAGCAGGAGCTATACTCTCTCAGAGAAATAACCCTCAATCTCGACCCTTCATCCCTGTGCGTAGTTTTCTAAAAAAAGATTCCTCCGCCGAAAGAAACTATGATGTAGGAAATCGTGAACTCCTCGCGATCAAGATGGCTCTGGAAGAATGGAGACAGCTTCTGGAGGGTACAGACATTACGGTCACTATCTTAACCGACCACAAGAATTTATTGTACATTGAGGGTGCACGTCGGCTTGGGTCACGGCAGGCAAGGTGGTTCTTATTTTTTACAAGCTTCAACTTTATCGTTTCCTACATTCCGGGTCAAAAAACATAAAGGCCAAATGCTTTCTCGGCAATTTCTAGTGGAGGACAACGCCGTGGATCATCAGGTGACTATCCTCCCCCAACCTGCATCTTGGCAGCCAATTCCTTTGACGCATTGCCAGACATCACCAAGCTCAACTAAACATCCCAGAGGGACTCAGGGTTTCGGAGGGACGCTTGTTCATACCACTGAAATTCCAGAGGAGAGTGATGGAATGGGGTCACGAATGGAAAACAGCCGGCCAGCCTGGTACAAGAAGAACGACTGACCTACTGGAGCGCACCTTCTGGTGGCCTAACATGCACAAGGATATAAGGAACTTCGTCTCAACATGCGCTACATGCGCCCAGAATAAAACACCTCGCAACAGGCCTCCAGGCCTTTTTCAACCACTACCCATCTCAGAGTGGCCTTGGACACATCTCTCGATGGACTTCGTCATCGAGCTACCTAGCTCTAGGGGAATGGATACCATACTGGTAGTCGTGGACTGTTTTTCTAAACTGGCGCACTTCATCCCACTTAAAGTCTTGCCCAGCACTCCCAAACTGTCGGGGGTCTTCATTAAGGAGATTTTCAGATTACACAGTACTCCTCAAGTCATAGTGTCCGAGAGGGGCTCTCAATTCATTTCCAGGTTCTGGAGGGCCTTCTGTCAAAGTCTGGGCATCACACTTCACTTCTCATCTGGGTACCACCCACAGACCAATGGTCAAACTGAATGAACCAACCAGTCATTAGAGCAATTCATACGGTGCTTTATCTCCGATGCCCAAGACGGGTGGATCTCCTTCCATGGGCATAATTTTCTCATAATAGCCTACGGAATTAATCCTCGCAGCAATCCCCATTTTTTGTCAATTATGGGTTCCACCTTTCAGCACTCCCCTCCGCAGTTCCCAGATCCGGGTTTCCTGCCACGGAGGACAGGATCCAACAACTCCAGGAGTCATAGGTGAAAATCCAACAGAATTTGGGACATGCCGGTGTATTGCAAAAAAAAGAAGCAGTTCGTCATTAGACTCCTGATTACTCCCCGGGACAAAGAGTCTGGTTGTCTATCAAAAACATCCACATTAAGGTATCGTCTCCCAAACTGGCGCCTCGCTTTATTGGACCTTTTCTTATTACGGAGAGAATCAATCCTGTAGCCTACCGGCTCAAGTGGCTGAATACTATGAGGATCCCCTCCATGTTTCATTCCTCCCTTCTTAAGCCCTATCTGCAGGACCCCCACTTCACCAGTTGGGACGCAACCCCCCAACCTGTCCTCGTGGAAGAACAGCAAGGGTTCGAGTTACAAGCCATCCTCAATTCCAGGCTATCTAGAGGTGGACTGCAATACCTTGTCCATTGGAAGGGTTTAGGCCCCTAAGAGAGGGAATGGATTCCACACAGACTGGTACACGCCACCAGGTTAATCCGAGCCTTCCACCACAAACATCATTCAAAGCCAACCTTGGGTCATCTGGAAGTCTCCCCTGAAGGGGGGTTCTGTGATGATCGCCGCTAGGCCCTGCCCCTCAGATGCATCACGCAATGACATCATTTGTGTGAGCGCAATGCAACCTCTACGCTCGCAGAGGAGTGCACCCACGGAGGCGCGCTCCTGGCACTGTCATGGTGCTCCCAACAATGACGTGCCCGCTCCACGCCACCTACGCACGCACATTGCGCGATAACCAGTCAGAGGAGGCTCATCGGCTGCCTCTCACTTGAGTTCAATCCGGTCTCCTCCTATCAGTCTCCTGGTGATGTCATTCTGTCTGCCTCTCCTAATGGTGCATTCCCCTTTAAATGGCTTCCTGTTTCACTTTCACTTTGCTGAGCATAAACTAAGGTTTATGTGCTGTGCTCGCTGTCTGTTCCAGTGCCTTGTCTGAACCTGTGCCTTGCCCCTTGCTTGTACCCGGACCCGTCTCTTTTGTCCAGCTAGGGAGAATCACTCCCATTTACCAATCATAATTTGTTCTTGTTATATAGCTGTGTACTTTATACTACACAAGTTAACACTATTATTGTGTTTATAGATGAATTTCAGAATTACAGTCTTTGATGTTTTTTTAAACAGAATGTTACCAGACGGCACCAACAGTAACAAAATAACAACACAATATAAAGTGTTAATGTGACAAGAAATGTCAGTGTCCGATACTACCAGAAAATCCTTGGTAAATTGCAAATGCAGGTAAGTCCAAACACATGGTGACTCCGAAGTTGGTCAAATCAGGGGATACTGCATATGTGGAAAGAAAAAGCAAAACAATATAGTGCAACACTGTTTGAATAACAGACAGATGGATAAAAGAAAGGGGATGGTTAGACCCAGAGGAAAACACTTGTGCAAGATAGTGATTAAAACAAAAGTACATTTAATGGACAATAACAATTAACAAATAACCGTTTGTCCTCACGGTGACCAACGGCAATTAGAATCCTACTTACAGGACCCAAGTAGGACATGCGCGTTGAAAATCTCATATAGTTGGAAATCGCCTTTTGCAAACATCAGTTACTCTGGGGGCTCTGGCGTGGCGCCTCCCAGACCTGCTGGGGCGTGCTGAATCCCCGGCTCGCAGGTACTCGTTCCGGCTGGCTTCCCTCTACTTGGTGTGTTACTCCCGATCCACTGGATATCCACAAGCCTCACTCACGAGAGTAGATGCCATCTGTGGCTTGTATCCGGATATAACGTCACGGGAGGTCCCAGGTTCGTAAGGATTGAGTGCAAGTAGATGCACCTCTGCTTGGTACACACGTGGGAGTAGGGCAAGTTCCACCCTACGCATTTCACAGATCCTTCCGCTTCTTCAGGGGTAGGAAACTAAATCCGGTTGTAGTTTTAAATAGTCCCATCAATTACCATCATGAAACAATACACATGTGATATCACTTGGGGAATAAAATCTTATGCTTACTTCACACTACCTGCATATATTAACCACTAGAATTAAGCTTAATAGCAACTGCTAACCTTATAAATACATGCTTATGGTTATAACAATACATAGTGAAAAAAATGTATATTATATTCTACATAGTTGGTATATATGCACAATGCTAGCACCAATTGGTAATTAGAGTTATTAAATCCCAAACTGAAAGCTGGAACACTTAATCAGATATAAAGCCATTCATTTATTGATATTCTATTCCAAATATTTATACTACATTTTAAACTTAATTTCTATTTTTAGAAAATAGAACCATGTGTACTGTAATACATAATTCATACAGATAATCAAATTAGTTACCATCTATATGTGTACATGTGAACCTATAGTGATTTTGATGTTAGAATATTAATCTACACTTTGCAATTCTCGTTTTAATATTAGTGTAACAAACGTTAAACCTATATTCTAAATAAATAGTTCCGTACTTGAAATTGTGTACTATCTATGTTTACATATATACAAACAAAAAATCTAGAATGTCATACTGTTGATAAATGACAGTAATGGAAATAAAAATAAAACAAAATCAAAATAAAAAAAAAATGAAGATAAAAATAAAAATACAAATAAAATAAAATTTATTTTGAAATATGAAATAATGAATAACAATAATACTGATTTTGACAAGAATTTATGTCATGTGTAAATTGTAATTTAAAATTTATATTAGCTTATATCTAATTTGTTAGTTCACATTTCTATGTTTAGTTTTGGACAATGCCATCATAAACTGACACGCTACTGATGCTTATCTCAATAATATTTTCCTTGAGTAAAAATCAGAGACAATATACTGTATTATGTCTCAACACATGTGTAGCTGTATCTCCAGACCTATAATACACTTCATGTATCAATAATATGGCCTGTGTGGTCTTTATGGTCATACCAAAACGGGACAGTGAACTAGGGCCGATAGTGAAAAACCATCAAGAATGGGGTGCCAGGTGATATCCCAACCACCTACATTCAATAAGGGTCAGTCGCCCAAAAAAGGAACTATGCTGAAATCTACGTTCAGTCCTTTAGGGGCTAGCGTTTGCAACTCATATATCCAATAAAGTTCCCTCTTTGCCAAATGTTTAATTTGATCACCACCTCTCCAGTTTTGTACCAAGGTCTCAATTGCCAAACATTTAAGTCCCCGGGGGTCTTGATTATGGTAATGTAGGAAGTGATGGGATACAGTGCTTTGTGAACGACCAGGCCTTTATTGATATTATAAATATGTTCATAGAGTCTCCTTTTGAGCTGTCTGGTCGTCATCCCCACGTACTGCAGACCACAGGGACATAACAGTAAGTAGATGACATACTCACTGGAAAATCGAATTGTATTTTTGACTTTGTATACACGGGACGTGACGTTTGACTTGAAGTCATGCTGTTGGTACTGTATCTGCACGCTGTACATCTAGTGCAGAAAATGTAATGGACAACTAGATGACAGTTTTGTTTTTAAATTTAGTGCTTTTGTAAATATAATTTTCTGTGTTTTTGGTAATATTTTGACTAGTTCTTTGTCTTTCATTAATATTGGCCCATGTTTTTTGAAAATGCTCCTTATATTAGGTGCCATTTGGTTATACTGCGTGATAAACGGACACATTCTCAGAAATATAAATACAAAAATAGACATAAACCTGGCGCATGTGTGAATACAGTGAATTATTGTGAAATGATATTAAAGTCCAAATATACAGACTATTGTTCCCAATCCTGAGTGGTCATCTGGTGATAGATGGTATCAAAATCACAGTTCACAGAGCAAAGAGTAAACAGTCCTCCTCACGATATATTCAACCTGCAGATGTATGACATAAAGCAGAGAAACAGGACATTGCGCAGTATATCTAGTTGCCAAATGTGCCCTTATGATCAAAGCTCAATGAGATGCCTACTTACTAGAAGTAGATAGGATGCATGCAGGGGAGAGAATCTGTACTTGGAGCCTTCTGAGTCCCGGTCGCCTCTGGTGTAACACGAACCCCTCGTGGTATCCTCCGCTTCCGTGGACGTCAGGCAGGTCTCCCTTTCAGGAACGTAGTTTCCTGGATCAGCTTCAGGATTCATTTAGCCTCTTATTTCCTCCAATGGGGACAAAAGAGGGCAAAGGATTGCGCAGTATAAAAAACTTTAATGACGCCTACCTAAAACAAATAAAATACTCACAAAAGACGGTGAGTGTAAAAACAAAGAAGTGCCCGACCCAGCACAACCCAAACGCCGCACTCAGTCTTTGAATGTCCTCCTCGGTGCCGCGTGTACCTCGCGGGATTCCGGCGCGGGCCAAAAGTGGCTCCTGTATACGAGGGGTTAAACTGGGGCTATATATTGTACACGGGAATAGATGAGGCTCCACCTTCCCCTGACGAAGTGACGTTCTCCGTCACGAAACGCGTAGGGAGGAGCCTAAGAGGTACTGCCCCACACACTCAAGCTGCTAGTCATTGAAGAGGAGACGGTGACATCATCCAAACCACGCCGGAATCCCGCGAGGTATACGCGGCACCGAGGACGACATTCAAAGACTGAGTGCGGCGTTTGGGTTGTGCTTGGTCGGGCACTTCTTTGTTTTTACACTCACCGTCTTTTGTGAGTATTTTATTTGTTTTAGGTAGGCGTCATTAAAGTTTTTGATACTGCGCAATCCTTTGCCCTCTTTTTTCCCCATTGGAGGAAATAAGAGGCTAAAGGAATAATGAAGCTGATCCAGGAAACTACGTTCCTGAAAGGGAGACCTGCCTGACGTCCACGGAAGCGGAGGATACCACGAGGGGTTCGTGTTACACCAGAGGCGACCGGGACTCAGAAGGCTCCAAGTACAGATTCTCTCCCCTGCATGCATCCTATCTACTTCTAGTAAGTAGGCATCTCATTGAGCTTTGATCATAAGGGCACATTTGGCAACTAGATATACTGCGCAATGTCCTGTTTCTCTGCTTTATGTCATACATCTGCAGGTTGAATATATCGTGAGGAGGACTGTTTACTCTTTGCTCTGTGAACTGTGATTTTGATACCATCTATCACCAGATGACCACTCAGGATTGGGAACAATAGTCTGTATATTTGGACTTTAATATAATTTCACAATAATTCACTGTATTTACACATGCGCCAGGTTTATGTCTATTTTTGTATTTATATTCTTGTTTTGAGGTTTATTTTGGGATATTCCTCAGTAGATTACCAGGCTGCTTTAGTTGTGCACTGCACTAATTAATTCACATATGCACTGTATAGTTTTAATTTAGGTATAGCGCTTGTCACAGTATATTTTGTATTTTTATTGTTACATTCTCAGAAATATTGGTTAATTTTTTATTATATTTGAGTAAATCCTGTCTGATCATTTGTTCGACTTGTTCTATATTGGCATCCAAAAGTTCATTTCTGTACCCTCTTGCTAGAAATTTGGATTTCAAATCTATTGCCTGTTTTTGTAGTTGCCAATGTCAGAATTGTTTCTTTTTAAACGAATAAATTGGACCTTTGGAATGTTATTGAGCCATATACTGTAGGACTATGGTGTCTTCTGGCCAATAGATAGTGTTAGCCTGAACTTCTTTATAATAAGTTCTTGTATGAATTTCATTATTAGTGATATACAATTCTAGATCCAAAAATTCTATTTTCGTCGGACTACATTTGCATGTAAATTGTAAATTATTATTGTTATTTATATATAAAATGAAAGATTCTAAATCTTCTACACTTCCCTTCCAAATAAACAAAATATTGTCAATGTAGCGACGCCAGAGCACCATGTTTTTTTTACCATCTTTAGAAGCCCAGAGATTTCATTGTTAAGTAACTATGATCAATGGCACATGTGTGGTTGATTTACACATGTGTAACAGGTATTAAGTTGATTACATGGACTATTTAGGAACAGAGTAAGCACTCTGCCACATTACACCCCTGATGAAGAGAGCGATCTCTCGAAACGCGTAGGGTTAGTCTTTGTTGCCCTGCATAGCCCTACTGAATCAGTGCATTGAAGCTGACACGCACTGACAGCCTTTAGCTGAACTTACTTGATACTGGAAATTGTGAGGACTCAGGGGTCACGTCGGTCACAACATGACCTCCCCTCACCTCTGTCCACTCCCGTGGCTGTGCGGCTTCCTCCTCATCGGGCTGTTGCTGTCCCACGCAGGGTTAGTGCTCGGCTGCCTGCCGTTGCTTCTGCGCGCGCATACCTTGCCGTTACGGAACACATTCCAGCACCAGCTAATTTATTCACTGCTCTTGCGGTGAAGCCACACCTCCCTCCCACACGCTGGTTACTAGTTAACCCTAAACCTTATCACCTGGCAGCCTATTATGGAAACCAATCCTGGACTGCTCCTAGTGCTCCTCCAGGCCTGCCTCCATTAACCATTGGTCAGCCACAGTACTTAATGCCTGTCCTGCCTCTCTCACATCGCTCGACATAGTCTCTGCTACAGACGTCTATTCTGGCATTCCCTTTGTCTTTGTGCATTCAGGTTTCGACCTGGCTTGGCGGACGAACTTACCTGGCTCTGGATCCCGGCTCCCACTTGACCCTGCAGCTTCTTCCATCCCTCGACCTCAGCTTGGACCTCGACCTTCCGGATCTCTCTCTCCCCGACTTTGGCTAACGGCAAACACTTCGCTTCTTCAGTACCGGTACCGGCAAGTATTGCTACACCCATTCACACCTGGCCTGGCAATGCCAAAACACCACACTCCGGACACGCTCCTTCTGCTGCGGGTGCGTGCACATATACGTCCCCACCTCAGTAGAAGGGACGAGTCTGGTCTGCGGGCAGCACCAGCGTAACAGAAATAGCATCAACCCCTCTCGCAAGATGAGAGAGCTGAGCCTGTGGAAACGACAGGCGGCAGTAAGAGGGACCAGCACAGACATCAGCACTTTCCAGCTCCATCATCGCGCCGCCGTCAGCTGGTCTGAGAAGCTACACATTGCGGGGTCTGTTTTGCCATTGATGAGAGGATATTCTCTTAAACATATCCACTGCGTACATCATACCTACATCCATTATGTAGGGCTCTATTTTTTGCAGCAGACCACCATTGGACCTATATTGTGCAATAGTCAGATTGCTGTTCCTGTTGCACATTTGATACTGTGTGTTATTATAATTTTTAATAAATGTACTTCCCCTTTTGTCACTTATCTTCATGTCACCTATCTCCGAGGGTTCCTTCCAGCACTCTTTAGTGCTGTCAAATATCTAATAGTATTATGCTGTGTTTTGTATTTTTCTCTCTTTTCATGCATTGGGGTCCCTCAGTACTACAATTTTAAATAATATGGACATTGGTCATCTATTAACATCCAATGGTTGTACACCTTATATTTATAGCCTAGACCAGGGGTGCACAAACTGGGTGGCACACCCCCAGGGGCGCGAGAATTTCTAGGGGGCATGAGGCCTCTGTAACTCCCTTATTTGCTCTCTGCCGCGTCTTCGGTGACACATCCCATGTGTCAAATGACACTGTACTACAATTTGTTTGGAATAATCTGGACATTGGCCATCAATTAACATCAAATGTTTGTATACCTTATATACTGTATATAGCCTAGGCTATATCTTACTGGGACTTTAATAACATGCCAAGAATAATTCCAAATAACATTCATAAATCTCACTCTACTTGTATGATTTTATTATTGCAACAAGAGAATTTCTGTGACCGCTTGGAAAAATGCTTTTTTCCCCAAGGTTTATAACTATTATAATTACTTTCAGAGGCACAAACTGTTTGGTCGATTGCCTTCTAATACAGTATATCCTGTTCTTATCCTTCTGTCAGTTATTTCATAGCCCTGCATAAACCTTAAAGGCCATATTTATACCTGCAAACGTAGTGCAATTCTGGAGAATCTAATATGTATCACACAAACATAATTACAATGAAATCAGTAGGATTTTGTCCTTGATACACCTGGAGAATTGCACCACTTTATATTTACACCTATGTGTCTTAAACAATTGCTCTAAAACTCCACACTATTCGTATTATTATAGGGACCATATAAATGCTACTGTGTAAAGGACATAAAAAAACCAGTTACAGTTACATTGCATTGTTATTGTGTTGTATCCAGATTATTATTTTAAATCTTAACATCCCAAAAACGTTACAAATTTTCAATGGGTGTATCTTTATAATAATAATCACACCCATATGTAACCCTAATATTGGTTAAGTCAAATGTTGCACTCTTTACACAATTACTCAATTTAGACCACCTACAGTATTATTACTCTTTACTGAAAACGTATCCAGCTTTGCTGCTTAAATATATGCAAAAAAACATCATGAAAATTGCATCACGTTGATAAATGAACTTTTAATGCTTTTTTTGCTCACTTCACTTTCACTGTTTCTAATTGTTACCGTTTTTGTCTACGCAGCGAGTTTTGGTGGTGGTCATGGTCCTGTTGTACCCGAGGGTAGATGTGGAATCAATGAGAGATTTTATCTCCGCTGCAGACCTTGTCCTGAATGCTGTGGCGGCGACCGTATTAGCTGTAATCCTGATCAATGTCAGCCTGGATGTGGTTGCAAAGAAGGCTATGTTCTAGAACATTACGAGTCTAAAAGATGCATACCGGGAAGGGATTGTGCTCAATGCACATCTAATGAGCGCTTTGTAGCTTGCTACCGGCCCTGTGAAGAACCCGGATGTGGTGACAATGAAAGTAGTAATAAACCACGATGCGTAGAGCCGTGTAGACCAGGATGCCAGTGTGAGAGATATCATGTTCGCTATGATGGCAAATGCATAGATCCCAAATGGTGCGAAAACTAACAACAGAGTTTACAGCTTGGAACAAGTACACACTGGTTGGTACACACACAGTTATACACACCCTTACAGTTACACAAACACTTACACACACACTTGCTCCTTTCTTACTACTGTATCCGAACTGCAATGATTGACCGGCAATGAATTAGCAATGGGAAATCCAGGGGCTGTGTCGGGTTAATTTACCGCAACTACCTACATAAGCAAGAGCCTGTGACATGTTTAATAATCATAAACAGAATCTTAGTGACCACTTTAGACAAACCCCAGGTAAAATGTTATGTATAATTATCTGATTGTAATCTGATTCCTAGAGTGTATTGATGCAATAAAACATTGTGTTGGGTTCTTGTTTAGATTTATCTCACGCAATGTATTGCCAATCTCCATCAGCTTTATCTTATATATACTTACAGTATATACTGTTGTACATTTATAATGTGTCAGTTATGTTTGTATAATCTGCTCAATAAATATGTTTCTCATTATAAATGTTGTCTTTTTCTTGAGTGTTTAGTTTATGTTTGTTTATGTTTCTCATTATAAATTTTGTCTTTTTAATGAGTCTTTAGTTTGTAGATCAGCTTAGTACATATAGATGTAGCAAGACTTACTGTTCCTATGACGCGTGAAAAAAAAGATCAAGACCCCGCTCCTTCATTGCATGTTGCCGTCCCCGTGGCTGATGCTGTCGAATGGTGTTTTGCAGCTTCCGTAGTATTTAGCAATAACAAGGCAGTGCCAGTTTGTATTTTAGCTTATTCAATGTACTGTAATCCGAGGCTATTGCTAAAGCAATACGCTCTGCTCAAGGATGTCTTCTCCCTACCCCTTTTGTATCTAATGCCCTTTCCCACCTAAAACCTCTCAATCACTGCCCCACACCTCTGGAATACCCTTCCCTTCAAATCCGACTAGCACCCTCTCTCCACCTTTCAGACTCATCTAAGAACAAACCTATTGGTAGTTCCATGGTTGATACTATACAACTTATTCATCGATGTTGACCCCTTGCAGACTCAGACCACCTTCTGCTGTCTCTGTATGTTCTTCCTATTTGCCACTTAGATGATAAGCTCCTCTGGGCAGCGACTCCATTACCTATTGTTACTTTTAAGTTTGAAGCACTTATTCCCATTATGTGTTATATTATTATGTCACATGTTACTGCTGTGAAGTGCTATGTAAATAGAGGTGCTATATTAATAAATATATACATGCATGCATGTGTTATACAGTTCTGTGTAATGTAACCCACTCCTTATTCCCATACACTCTTTCAATGATAGGCCACTTATGATAACAGACAGTATTTATTAATTATGAAACAAAGTAAACCAGGAAAACGCTATATTTTATACCGCATTGTTGGATGAGTGTTTTTATAATGTGTGCATGGACAGTTTTGTTTTATTCATAACATCACAACTTGGGTTCTGACCCCAATCGGCGGCTTTTAGCAAGAAACAAAAAGATATAATCAAAATTTACAACATTCTGAATTTAGAAAAATCGTAATACGTTCTCTATCCGTCAGCGAAACACAATAAGTTAAATACAATTTCTCATCCGCCATCTGGGTTTTCTCAACATTTGCAGTAATAAGTATACTCAATCAACTGAGCCACAATAAAGAACCGGGTAATTTGAACGATGAAACATTAAAATCAGGACGCATGCAAAAGGGCACCGCACTTTTTCTCCACTTCACAACCTGTAGATTTACTTCACCCTCCAGGTAGCAGGTGATAATTATTCAATGCGTAATAGGTTTGTGATTGGTTTCCCACGTTATCCACGATGTCAGTAGAACTGTTCATACATCAACGGGCTTCGCGAGAATAATACGTTTTGTGCGCTTTTGTTTTTCAACTTCGCAGTTGGTTACGAATGAGACTGTTACATGGAAGTGTTTAGCGGTTTGTGATATTATGTTAACTGGATTTCTATTCAAGTTGCAACAATGTGAGAGTTGAAGTGATATTTAGTATTTATATTTTTGTTTGACTTTAAGTGATCATTGTGACAGAGAGTAGCCGCCTTTCTGGACAACTTTGTTGCCGGTGCCACGACTGTCAGGGGAAACTGGACTTATTTATAGGCTCGTATAATACCAAACAATAGTTTGATAATTAAATTGCCCAGAAATTAGCATTTTTAACTGGTGTGCTAACAGGGCCGCCAACAGAAATCATGGGGACCAGGAAAAATAAAAGGAGAAGGGCCCTTCCCCAGCCCACAGCGCACCTACCATATAAAAATACACCCCACCCCCCAATACATATACAAATATAACCCCCCAATACATGTAAAAAATAAACGCCCAATACAAATAAAAATCAGACTTACCTTGTGGATGGTCTCAGGTCAGGCCCGGTGGCTGCGGGGTGGGCCGGTGGCTGTGAGAAGGCCGGTGGCTGCGGGGGGCGGTTTATGCGGGATGGGCCGGTGGTTTAGGGGGGGCTGTGTCTGTTAAGGGGGGGCATTCTACGGGGGGGTTGTTGTGGGGGGGCGGTGGCTGTGGGATGGGCAGTGGGCCGATGGATGGCTTAGGGAGGGCCGGTGGGTGCTCTTGGGGGGCCGGTGGCTGCTACTGGGGTAGGTTGTTGGCTGCTACTGGGGGGGGGGGCAATGGCTGCTACAGGGGGGCTGGTGGCTGCTACTGGGGGGGGGGCTGTTGGCTGCTACTGGGGGGGGGCGTGGCTGCTACTACGGGGGGCATGGCTGCAAAGGGGGTGACGTTGCTACAGGGAGGTGGGCATTGGGCCGATGGCTGCAGGGTGGCTTGTTTGGGGGGGGCGGCAGCTTGGATTGCCAGGTGGTGTGTCCAAAAATACAGGACACAATGCTAAAATATGAGACCCTCCCAATACATATAAAATATAGCCCCACGTCCTCCCAACACATATAAAAATACCCCCACCTCCCCAATACATATAAACAGAACTCGACCCCCCATACATATAAAAAAAAATATACCCCAACCCCCCAATACATATAAAAATATACCCCAAAATCCCACCAAATACTTATAAAAAATATACCCCCACCACCCAATACATATTGTCGTTTTTTTCTCCAATGCATCTACAACACACATCACTGCAAAATGCTCAAAGAACTAGATTGGTCATCACTCGAGTCTAGGTGCAAAGTTCACCTTTCCTATCTTGCCTTTAAATTCTTTATGGGCAAGCTACCCAGCTATCTGAACAAGCTCCTCACCCCTACCACATGCAGCACCTATCACCTGAGATCAGACTCCCAAAGACTGTTCATGGCCCCAAGGCTCAACAAAGTATCCGGCCGTTCCTCCTTCTCTTACCGTGCACCACAAAACTGGAACAACCTACCAGAGACTCTCACATTCACCACCAGTTTAAGTTCTTTCAAATGTAAGGCTGTCTCACATTTTAATCTGGTCTGCAACTGTTTCATACGCCCATAATATATATTTTCTTTAACTGTGCATGCAATGTCTTGTATATAATGTATACCCTGTTCATTTATGTAACTGTATTTGTAACCATGTATTATTTGTATTAACTCTGTGCCCAGGACATACTTGAAAACGAGAGGTAATTCTCAATGTATTACTTCCTGGTAAAATATTTTATTAATAAATAAAATAAATAATATAAAAATATACCCCAACCTCCCCCAATACATATACAAATATACCCCAGACCCCCAATACATATAAAAAATACCCCAACCCCCCAATGCATATATAAAATATACCCCAAAATTCCACCAAATACTTATAAAAAATATACCCCCACCACCCAATACATATTGTCGTTTTTTTCTCCAATGCATCTACAGCACACATCACTGCGAAATGCTCAAAGAACTAGATTGGTCATCACTCGAGCCTAGGCGCAAAGTTCACCTTTCCTGTCTTGCCTTTAAATTCTTTATGGGCAAGCTACCCAGCTACCTAAACAAGCTCCTCACCCCTACCACATTCAGCACCTATCACCTGAGATCAGACTCCCAAAGACTGTTCATGGCCCCAAGGCTCAACAAAGTATCCGGCCGTTCCTCCTTCTCTTACCGTGCACCACAAAACTGGAACAACCTACCAGAGACTCTCACATCCACCACCAGTTTAAGTTCTTTCAAATGTAAGGCTGTCTCACATTTTAATCTGGTCTGCAACTGTTTCATACGCCCATAATATATATTTTCTTTAACTGTGCACGCAATGTCTTGTATATAATGTATGCCCTGTTCATTTATGTAACTGTATTTGTAAACATGTATTATTTGTCTTATCTCTGTGCCCAGGACATACTTGAAAACGACAGGTAACTCTCAATGTATTAATTCCTGGTAAAATATTTTATAAATATATAAAATAAATAATATAAAAATATACCCCAGACCCCCAATACATATAAAAAATACCCCAACCCCCCAATACATATATAAAATACACTCCCAATACATATAAAAATCAGACCTTACACTGGGGATAGTCTCAGGTCAGGCCTGGTGGCTGCGGGAGACCGCTGGCTGCGAGGGGTGGTGGTGGCTGCAGAGGGCTGTTGATGTGGGGGGCATTGCTGCAGGGGGGGCCGGTGGCTGTGGCAGGGCCGTTGCTGCGGGGGGGGGGGGGGATGGCTGCGGGGGAGGTGGTGCTGCAGCGGGGAGCGGTGGCTGAGGAGGTGGCGGTCCTGCGGGGGCCCCAACGGCAGGTCACAGCAGTTGCCACCGGCCTCGCCCTGCTGCAGGCAACTGTCTGTCTGTCCCACGCTGAGGCTGCTCACGCACGCGCTGGCCCTCCCTCTCATGCCGGGTGCGCCGGAAGCGTAGCCCAGCTAACTTCTGGCACTGCCATTAGAGATACCTGCCACGGGTGCCCCGCAGCCACACTTTTTATGTATATATATATATTAACAGGCACGACCACGCAGGGGGCCCGGGATTTCAGCCCCGGCAGACCCCCCTGTTGGCGGCCCTGTGTGCTAATTTGATGACAGCATCCACACATGTTTGCTTGTGTTTCATTCTGTGTTAAGAATCTTTGTCCTATTGGACTTTTAACTTGTGAATCACTTTTTCTATAGAGAAAAAAATGGCGAAAAAATCCGGGGGAAAAAACGAACACAGGTGCTAATGTGGCCAAGAGAATGTCTGAGTTGGGACAACAGGAACATCAGAGGAAGCTGCTTTAAGATGATAAAGCAATTCTCAGAGATGGCAAAACAAAAGACCTGGAAGAAGCTGGTGAGCCACCACGTTCTCGAGAAGAAGTAAGGAAGAGAATGAAGACTTCTCGTCAAAAGGAAACTACAAAATAAATTCAAGAGAGAGGAGCAGCAAGTTTTGATATCCCTATTTATGTACTGGCAAATCAATGGGAAATTATATAAGTAGCCAAACGAGCATAAAACAGGTGATTACATTGTAATGCAATTAACTGATAAAATATGTACAGGTTTTAATGAGTACAGTACCTTATGACAAAGTGTAACAAAGGGGTTAATATTAAAATTACAGTGCAGTACCTACCCCCTTTGCCATCCTAGCCCCTAGTAAAGCAGTGCCATCAGGGCCACCGAGGGGAGGGGGGCAGAGCAGGGACAAGTGACCTGGGCCCGGTGGCTGATGGGGGCTCAACTTCTTTGTCCGGCTCCCAGTCCTCTTGTCGCCACAGGGCCCGGCTCTCCCCCGCTGCAGGCCTACATCACTGACAATGTCCCAACGCCAAGCCTCTGACGCCGGCATGTGTGGGTCTCTATGATGTTGGTGTGCAGCAGCATGAGTGAGGCCCACAGAGCTGGGGAAAGCCAGGGCTCCAGGGGTCGGAGACCACTTCCCAAGGAATGTAAGTCTGTATTTTGTATGTATTGGGGGGTGAGGGAGGGAGAGGGGTTGTGTATGTATTTTCTGGGTGTTTTTTTTTTAATGTGTTTGGGGAGGTTTGTATGTATTGTTTTATTGTATTTGGAGTGTGTGGGGGTTGCATGTATATGATGGATGGGGTTTTCTTGTATGTATATGGTGGGTGAAGTTTTTTTGTATGTATTAGGGGGTGGGAGATTTTGTATGTATTTGGGGTGATTTTTTTTTGTATGTATTTGGGGTGAGGTTTTTTTTGTATGTATTTGGAGGTGAGGTTTTTTTTGTATTTGGGTGGTCGGAAAGGAGGGTTATTTATATTTTGGGGGTGGGGTGTTGTATGTATTTGTGGGTGTTTTTTAAAAAAAATATTAGGGGGGTTTGAACGTACAGTATTTAGAGCAGAGGGTTTTTTGTATGTATTTGGGGTGTGGGAAAGTTTTTTTGTATGTATTTGTGGTGGGTTTTTTTGTTATGGGTATGGGTTTTTTTGATATGTACTTTGTGGGAGGATATTTATTGTGGAGGGTATTGTATGTGTGGCCAGGGGTGGAGTGAATGAGTGTGAGGAAGGGGGATTGAGGGAACAGGATTGAGTGAGAGTGGGGTAATTAATGGAGGGGGGAGGTGAGTGAGAGTAGAGGGGGGTTTAAGAGAGGGGGAGTGAGAGAGAGGGGGTAAGAGTGAGACGGGGAGAGAAATACATAGGACGGGGGAGGGAAATAGAAAAGGGGGCTCACTAGGTGGGAAATGGGTGGAGGCTCGCAAGACCACCGACCCAGGGGCGGCAGTCATATATCTAGTCCTGGGCCATGTGAAATCTGTCAGAGGCTCTGATTGCTATGCACCTTATGTAAAAAAGGGTGAACCCATAACACCACCCCACTCCCCCCTGGAAGGCCTAACCACAGTCCCCAGGGCAAGTACAACCATCATGCAAGCCCTTACCCCCACACCCCAAAGAAAGCTCCCACACTTGGCAACCTTACAGTCTATTAGAGCAGCGGTGCGCAAACTGTGGGGCGCGCCCACTTGGGGGGCGCAAGATTATATAGGGGGGGCGCGAGCTGCTTGCAGGGAAACCTGGGGGCGGGCAGCGCTGTGTACGGGCGGCCAGAAGCTCCGTGCTGCTGCTTCTATGTGTCGGTGTCTTGCAGAGGGGCCGGGGCTTCTCTCTGCACACAGACAGCCCCTCCTCTTCCTGTCTGCTTCCTGCACCAGTTTTCAGCAGCATGGGGGGTTGGGGGATCGGAGCATGTCGCCCCCCCAGGTGAAAGTGTGTGTGTGTGTGTGTGTGTGTGTGTGTGTGTGTGTGTGTGTGTGTGTGTGTGTGTGTGTGTGTGTGTGTGTGTGTGTGTGTGTGTGTGTGTGTGATTTGAGTGTGTGTTTTGTGTGGGGGGGATTAAGTTTGTGTGTGTGTGGGGGAATTGAGTTTGTGTGTGTGTGGGGGAGATTGAGTTTGTGTGTGTGTGGGGGGGATTGAGTTTGTGTGTGTGTGGGGGAGATTGAGTTTGTGTGTGTGGGGGGGGGGATTGAGTTTGTGTGTGTGTTGGGAGGGGATTAAGTTTGTGTGTGTGTGTGTGGGGGGGATTGTGTTTGTGTGTGGGGGGGGGGATTGTGTGTGTGGGGGGGGGTTGTGTGTGTGGAGGGGATTGTGTTAGTGTGTGGGGGGGGATTGAGTTTGTGTGTGTGTGTGGGGGGGGGGATTGTGTGTGTGGGGGGGATTGAGTGTGTGTGTGTGTGTGTGGGGGGGGGGATTGTGTGTGTGTGGGGGGGGGGATTGTGTGTGTGGGGGGGGGGGATTGTGTGTGTGTGGAGGGGGATTGTGTGTGTGTGTGTGTGTGTGAGGGGGGATTGTGTGTGGGGGGGGAGGGTGAGTGTGTGTGTGTGGGGGGGGATTGTGTGTGTATGGGAGGATTGTGTGTGTGGGGGGGATTGAGTGTGCGTGTGTGTGGGGGGGATTGTGTGTGTGGGGGGGGATTGTGTGTGTGTGTGGGGGGGATTGTGTGTGTGTGGGGGGGGGATTGTGTGTGTGTGGGGAGGGGGGGTTGTGTGTGTGTGTGTGGGGGGGGGGATTGAGTGTGTGTGGGGGGGGATTGTGTGTGTGGGGGCGGATTGAGTGTGTGTGTGGGGGGGATTGTGTGTGTGTGTGGGGATTGAGTGTTTGTGTGTGGGGGGGATTGTGTGTGTGTGTGTGGGGGGGGGGGATTGTGTGTGTGTGTGTGGGGGGGATTGTGTGTGTGGGGGGGATTTTGTTTGTGGGGATTGAGTGTGTGTGTGTGTGTGTGTGTGTGTGTGTGTGTGTGTGTGTGTGTGTGTGTGTGTGTGTGTGTGGATGGAGTGTGTTTGTGGGGATTTGAGTGTGTGTGTGTGTGTGTGTGTGTGTGTGTGTGTGTGTGTGTGTGTGTGTGTGTGTGTGGGGGAAAAAAGAGGATACCGGCGCCATAAAGAATAATAAAAGTCCAAACCATATGGTGTACAGTCCAAATGGAGTCCTAATATAGTTGGTGATGAAGGATTCTCATAACCACGAAGTGCAATATGTGAAAAAAGAAAAAAAGACAGATTATGGTGCAGTATGCCAATCACTGATAGCTAAAATATTGTCAGACTAACAACACAAGACAGACAAGACAAACAAACGAAAACACACTAGCAAGGCTCAATAATAAGACAAAGCTAATTTATTACTGGATACTAGGAGAGTGATAAATATAACACGCATCCGGAGGGGTAAAATTGAAACCCTACTCACAAGATGCTAGATACAAGCAGGCAACAAGCTGGAATCGTGCTGGTGGGTTTCCAAGATGGCGACCGGAGCGCTCTCACTGGTGTCCCCACGTGACAGGGGTGGAAGGTGAGTCACACGAATGACGGGATTTTCCTTGAAGAAGTGCGCGCATGCGCACGAAACGCGTCGGGAAGATTTGAGTGTTTTTAGAGCTTTGTCTGGCCCGTGGAGTAGATTGCAGTACAGCAAGTGGAGCTGTGGTGTAGCCATGGAAGATAAGTGAAGGAGGAAAGTCAGCGTTGTGATTATCGGTGGCGCGACGTAACATCCGCCCGGAAATCCCGTCATTCGTGTTATATTTATCACTCTCCTAGTATCCAGTAATAAATTAGCTTTGTCTTATTATTGAGCCTTGCTAGTGTGTTTTCGTTTGTTTGTCTTGTCTGTCTTGTGTTGTTAGTCTGACAATATTTTAGCTATCAGTGATTGGCATACTGCACCATAATCTGTCTTTTTTTCTTTTTTCACATATTGCACTTCGTGGTTATGAGAATCCTTCATCACCAACTATATTAGGACTCCATTTGGACTGTACACCATATGGTTTGGACTTTTATTATTCTTTGTGGCGCCAGTATCCAATTTTTTCCTATGTTCCTTGACTGACTGTACTGTCACTTTTTACCTGGCTGCCAGTGTTTTTTCTATTATTTTAAGTGTATTATTTATTATTTGTTAGCGCTGTTTACACCGTCTTTTTTTTGTAATGTTTGTGTGGGGGGATTTGATTGTGTGTGTGTGTGTGTGTGGGGGGGGATTTGAGTGTGTGTGTGTGTGGGGGGGATGTGTGTGTGTGTGGGGGGGGGGATTTGAGTGTGTGTGTGCGTGTTGGGGGGGATTTGAGTGTGTGGGGGGGGGGATTGAGTGTGTGTGTGGGGAGGGGATTGTGTGTGTGTGTGGGGGGGGATTGTGTGTGTGTGGGGGGGGGGATTGTGTGTGTGGGGGGGGGGATTGTGTGTGTGTGGGGGGGGATTGTGTGTGTGTGGGGATTGAGTGTGTGGGGATTGAGTGTGTGGGGATTGAGTGTGTGAGTGTGTGGGGTGTGTGTGTGTGGGGGGGGATTGAGTGTGTGTGTGTGTGGGGGTGGATTGAATGTGTGTGTGTGGTGATTGATTGAGTGTATGTGGTGAGTGTGTCTATGTGGTGATTGATTGAGAGAGTGTGTGTTGTAATGCAGTGGAGCGCAAACTGGGGGGGCAATGAGGCACAAGATTATTTAGGGGGGCGCAGGCGGCGTGTGATGAAAACTGGGTGCGCGGGCCGGCAGACGCTGTGCGTGGGAGGATGCAAAAGCTGTGCGCGAGGGGCGGCCAAGAAGATGTGCACGGGCGGGCAGCCGAAGATGTGTGCGGGTGGCTGAACAGGATAGTGCAGGTGGCGGCCACGTGATGGTGTGTGAGCGCACGCGCAGGGGCTTCGGAGGTACGGGGAGGAGCACGCACGAGCGCGGTGAAGTCAAACGCCCCTCCTTCCGGTGTCTGCCTGCAATAGTGCTGTGTTCCTGCTCTCCTCCGCTGGCAACCTGCTTTGCTGCGATCCTCTGCAAGTGAGAGGGTAGGCTGCCACTATATCAATCATACTATGAATGTACAGAAAAAATTAAAAAGAAAGTGATAACACAACATTGAAAACGGAAAAAAAATAATAATACTGTAGGTAGGAGTGCGGATGACAAAGGGGATAGCAAGACAAAGAGCAGGGAGGGGAAGGAAAAAGAAAAGGGGGGGGGAGAGGGAAGGGAGATAGCAAAGAGGTGGATTAATGCCCCCCCAAAGGATTGCCTTTGTGCACGTACGCTCTCCCAAGCTTGGCGCTTGGGGAGACAAACAAAATTGACTTTGAATGCGCTCAGCAGCAGTCAATACACACACACACACACACACACACAAATAGCCCCGATACATGCTTGCAAAATTATGCAGGACACCCTGTGCTCATGCTTGGAGAGTTGGTGATGTCACCGCTCTCAGCGACAGCGTGGACGCAGCCTAATTTTGCAAGCGCGAGCTGTTGAAATATGTAAGTATTTAAACATATTTTGATTTATATTGTATACCGTTTAATAAAGGATTTTTTTTTTTGTTTCATGTGATTTTGATTACATCAGGCAGGGGGGGCCCGAGAAATTTTATGGATGAAAAGGGGGGCTCGGCATAAAAAGTTTGCTCACCCCTGATTAGAGAGTTGTATTGCAAACCATTAGTAAGTAGTAAGGCTATTAATGTTGAGGCCCTTAGAGCTCTAAAAAACAAAAGTGAGGAATTGGTGCGCAACTACAAACAATTAGGCGTGATATAGTGAATAGTGATATATATGTATAACGTGACCTTGTACAATCGAAATGGAACGTCTGCAGCTATGGCACCAGGGATGGCTTAGGTACCACCTAAGATGAACAAAATACACAAAAAACACAGCGCACAACGCTCATAGTGCATTAAAAATTATAATAAACCCAAAAATAAGGTAAGTATTAAGCGTACATTGTGACAAATATAAATAAGCACGTCACGGGTTAGTGTTACCCATGCACCAATCAGGATAGCGGTGAGGATTTCTTCAGTATAGACACACAGCTCCTCCCGTCACGGTCACTCGATTGTAGACTGTGTCCTGGATAATCACCAGCACGATCGCATGCAGTCCAGCAAAGTTCGTATTGCAGATAGTGTCCTCCAGTCAGGCTAGCTCCCCAGCAGCACAGCGCACGCTGCTCAGCTCTCCAGTCCGGCGCTTCCGGGTTTGTGACGTCACTCGGAGGCGACAGCTCGTCGCGATCTTTCTAGCACTGTGGGAGCCCGCACAAGGGTATTACAGAGTCCAGCGTTCAGCAAACTATCAGAGTATTCTTTGCAACGCGTTTCGAAACCGTCAGAGTCTCTTCATCAGGGATATTTAAATCTGTACTTGGTGTGTCATTTAAATACCTAACGCCCCCAACTGATAGGCCCATCAATTAGAGACTTTGGCCAATACAGAAGAAGCGGGGAGGAGTCAAATGGCTCCATGGGTCGTAACCCCATACACGTTGCTGTGGGCAACCATTAATAACACAATAAACTTTATTAACCAACAAAAATATACACAAATGAACAACCATCGGGCGGTGGCTCTAAAATGAAGAAAAAATATGTTAAAAACAATACTTTAAACAACTAAAAATGCACCTAGATTATAAAATAGCTATTGAATCATTGAAAAAGAAGCACGTAGTATAAAACAATAAGCTTTAAAGTGCAAATGCAATAGAACACCTAGTTTTTAAAAAATAAATAAGTATAAAAAGACTAAAAGCCATCAGAGAGGATGAAGTTAACCCCCCCCCCACTATCCCCTATAAAGTTATAAGGGGTTAATAGAGGGACCAGATATCGATATCCTCATTTAGACCTTCTGGATGTAGGGTACTCAATTTGTGTATCCAGAAGGTCTCCTGTACCGACAGTTCCTTTACCCTATCTCCACCCCTTCTATTTCTAGGGACATACTTGATGCCCTTAAAGAGCAGGGAGGATGGATCTCTATTGTGATGTAAAGTGTATTGTTTTGAAAGACTATGATTCATAAGACCATTTCGTATATTCCTTATATGTTCCTGAATACGCACCTTAAGTGGACCTTTAGTGCGCCCCACATAGTGCAGGCCACAGGGGCATTCAATTAAATACACTATATGGTCAGAATTACAATAAATAAAATCTGAAACCTCAAAGACTTCTCCAGTTTTTTTTCAAGTAAAGGTTTTATTATCAACATGCAAATATTTACATACTGAGCATTTTCCACATTTGAAGTTACCAATAGGTTTACTGCTAAACCACATTCTTTCTCCAACCGTAGCAACCTTAATATTAATGTCACTAGGGGACAGTGTATTTTTTAAGTTTTTAGCTTTTCTGTAAAGGAATTTTGGAAACTTCGAAATGTGGACCCCCAAGATTGGGTCATTTGCTAAAATAGCCCAATGGTTTTTAATGATTTTTTCAATTTGCATGGTCATGGAATTAAAATTTGTAATAAAAGCGACATTACATTTTTCCTCATTAATCTCCTGACTCTTTAGTTTTTTAGTTTTAGGAACCAACATTAGATTTCTGTCCAGTTTTTTTACCCTTTCCAAATCAATTTGTAATCTTTTTAACGTATAACCCCTCTCCAAAAACCTCGAGGTTAAATCATTAGCCTGTGTCTCGAAGTCAGTATCTGAACTACAATTTTTCCTCAGTCTATAAAACTGACCACCGGGAATGTTCTGGATCCATGATTTTTTATGATTGCTTGAGGCTAGCAACAAATTATTTGAGTCGACATCCTTAAAGTAGGTTTTAGTGATCAGCTTACTCTCTTCTGATATTGTCAAGCTCAAATCCAGAAAATTAATATTTTTTTCATCATCCAAGTGTGTAAATGACAGGTTCCTATCGTTGTTATTAATGTACAGTATGTTATAAAATGATTTAATGGTGAAGAAAAAAATGTGAACTAGCGCTAAAGTGTAATACACAGTGTGATATTAAAAAACTTATAATAAAGGATGGCTGCCCGGTGATACTGCCAGTACTAACAGAATAAACCAAAATAAAGAAAAACCTGGCGCCAAATAGTCAGTGGAATGTCCTGTACTCCTCAAGGGATCCGCACACTTGCTCGACAGACCATGCAAAGAAAAGAACACAAACAAACAAAAATCATAGCGCAACACTGTAGGGTAAGCAGTACTGCACTAATACACACAAACAGTTAAGAATCCTAGCGACTATTAAAATAATTATTTATTAAAAAGAACTATGCCAAGACCGACAATGGCAAATACAAGGAACCGCAGGTCATCCGGAGCACAAAAATTGGAGCCCTACTTACATACAGCAAGGTTTAAACTCGCATGGTAGGAACAAGTCCTAGGTAGAGATGATCTCCCTGGCGGGTGATGCCTCTGCTCCACTGCGGCTCAGACACCAGTCAGTCCTTACGATGGTAACCGGAACAGCTCCGGCCGTGGGGGCTGGTGTGCGGGGTCCACAGCTCTGCACCGCGTGTAGACACACGCCTCACTTCCTCCTACGGAGCAATAGTGCCCGTTGCCTTAAAGGAACAGCTGGCAGGCTGAAGGGAAAGTTGGGCTCCAAGGCCAAATGTCCTTAAACGTCCAAAGTCAGTCAAATAGTGGCTGTGCCACTAGCCCTACGCGTTTCGTAGATGTCACTCTACTTCCTCAGGGGCTGAAAACAATGATACTTGGTGACACATAGATATACCCTAGCCAATTAAAATTAATTGATCGTTTATAATTAAAACAGCCTGTATGTCATTAGTACCAAATCACTACATGGACTCTTAGACATACATGACATCAAACACATAAAAAACACATAAAAAACACATAGAAACAACAGTACCAGCATATGTCAAAACATGTATATACCCTAATGTCATATGCATATTAAGTAAACCAACAGAGGTATGAAGATATTCAAACTCTCCCCTTGGGTATAGTTAATTGCTACACAAACTCCTTTTGCTTTTAATTTAACAGGTTCTGCACTAGTCACTGACACAAAAGTTGACTCTCTCCTCACTTTTATCACTAGACCAATCTATTTCCCTAGAAAAGAACCCAATTCAAAATCTATGTTAAGACCATTGGGGGACAGGGTCTTCAGTTCAAAGATCCAAAAGGCCTCACGTCTGTTTATATGTTTAATAGTGTCCCCACCTCTCCAATCTGGAGTGCATAACTCAATGGGTTGACAGACCAGGCCCTTTGGGTCTCTGCCGTGATGCAACAGAAAATGGTGGGACACACTGTGCGTTGTTAGACCTTTCTTTATATTATAGACGTGTTCATAAATACGTCTTTGAAAGGTTCTACCAGTGCGTCCCACATATTGCAAGCCGCATGGGCATTGCAATACATAAATTACAAATTGCGATTTGCATGTGATGTGCGACATAATCTTGTATATTTTATCAGTAACATTAGATCTAAACTCAATGTTACACCTACTGTATTTACATGCTATGCACTTTTTGCATGGTTTGAACCCATTAGGACCCTTGGTGGTTATCATTTTATCCTTCCCTTGATGTAACGGACAACTGGGTGCCAATTTATTTTTGAAATTATTTGCTTTTTTAAAAATAATGGAAGGTCTCGGAGTTAGTACCTGTGAAAGTGTAGCGTCCTGTAGCAAAATTGGCCAGTGCTTGGCAAAGATGTTTCTTATTCTTGGGGCCATAGCGTTATACTGGGTAATGAAAGAGATGTTATTCCTTCCTTGATCTAACCCTTTCTCTTTATATTGAAGGAGCTTATTCCTGTCCATATCTTGGACCAGGGATATTGTGCTCTCAAGTTCTTCAATAGGGTAATTCCTTTCAAGAAATTTTTCTTTAAGTTCATCCGCCTGTACCGCAAATGATTCCAAATTTGAGCAATTACGCCTCAGCCGGATGAACTGCCCTTTGGGGATGTTCTTAATCCATTGTGGATTATGGTGACTGTTGGCCATGACATAATTGTTGGCCTGTACGGGTTTAAAATATGTTTGAGTGTGTATTTGATCATCGGTGATGTTGATATTGAGATCTAAGAAATTAATAGTGTTCCTATCATACTGGCAAACAAATCTCAAATTTCTTTAGTTCGCATTAAGGTATAAAATAAATTCGTCTAATAACTCCAAATCCCCATCCCAAATAAAAATAACGTCATCAATGTAGCGCCGCCAGAGCACGAGGTTGGCACCAAATGGGCAATTATTCCAAATAACCTCCTTCTCCCATTGCCCCATAAAGATGTTCGCATAACTTGGTGCAAACCTCGTGCCCATAGCGGTGCCACATATCTGCAAATAATACTGTAAATTAAAACAAAAATAATTGTGGGTAAGTATAAACTTAATCCCATCCATCAGAAAGGCCTTAAGTGCTGTGGACATAGTACTATCCTCTTGAAAGGCTGCTTTTATAGCCTCACATCCCAAATGGTGGTCTATAATGGTATAGAGGGATGTGACATCTCCTGTTACCCATACATAGCTGGATTTCCAATCAATCTCACGCAGGACATGCAAAACTTGTGTGGTGTCTTTTAAATGTGATTTTAATTTGACTACAAGTGGCTGTAAATAATAATCAATAAATTGTGATAAATTTGATGTGAGTGATTGAATTCCAGAAATAATAGGTCGACCTGGCGGGTGGTGGAGGTCCTTGTGAATTTTGGGAATAAAATAAAACATTGGTATTCGTGGGTGCAAATTATTTAAAAAGTCATATTCATCCTGCGTGATAGCTTGACTGGTCAAACCTCTATCTAAAAGGGCAACAAGCTCTGAATGATAGATGTCCGTAGGGTCATTGTCAAGGGGGAGGTAAGTGGCAGTGTCACCAAGCAATCTTGATGATTCTTGGACGTAGTAGGTACTGTCCATCACTACCACTCCCCCCCCCTTGTCAGCTGGTTTGATTACAATCGACTCGTTGCTGGCTAGTGATTTTACTGCCAGCTTTTCTTCCAGATTGAGGTTATCTTTTTTAATCTTGAAAGTGCGACTCGACTGTTCCAAATCTCTGGAAACCATTTCAACAAACGTGTTGACAAAGTGACCCTGGACAAACTTGGGGTTGAAAGTGGAAACAATCCACTTTCAACCCCAAGTTTGTCCAGGGTCACTTTGTCAACACGTTTGTTGAAATGGTTTCCAGAGATTTGGAACAGTCGAGTCGCACTTTCAAGATTAAAAAAGATAACCTCAATCTGGAAGAAAAGCTGGCAGTAAAATCACTAGCCAGCAACGAGTCGATTGTAATCAAACCAGCTGACAAGGGGGGGGGAGTGGTAGTGATGGACAGTACCTACTACGTCCAAGAATCATCAAGATTGCTTGGTGACACTGCCACTTACCTCCCCCTTGACAATGACCCTACGGACATCTATCATTCAGAGCTTGTTGCCCTTTTAGATAGAGGTTTGACCAGTCAAGCTATCACGCAGGATGAATATGACTTTTTAAATAATTTGCACCAACGAATACCAATGTTTTATTTTATTCCCAAAATTCACAAGGACCTCCACCACCCGCCAGGTCGACCTATTATTTCTGGAATTCAATCACTCACATCAAATTTATCACAATTTATTGATTATTATTTACAGCCACTTGTAGTCAAATTAAAATCACATTTAAAAGACACCACACAAGTTTTGCATGTCCTGCGTGAGATTGATTGGAAATCCAGCTATGTATGGGTAACAGGAGATGTCACATCCCTCTATACCATTATAGACCACCATTTGGGATGTGAGGCTATAAAAGCAGCCTTTCAAGAGGATAGTACTATGTCCACAGCACTTAAGGCCTTTCTGATGGATGGGATTAAGTTTATACTTACCCACAATTATTTTTGTTTTAATTTACAGTATTATTTGCAGATATGTGGCACCGCTATGGGCACGAGGTTTGCACCAAGTTATGCGAACATCTTTATGGGGCAATGGGAGAAGGAGGTTATTTGGAATAATTGCCCATTTGGTGCCAACCTCGTGCTCTGGCGGCGCTACATTGATGACGTTATTTTTATTTGGGATGGGGATTTGGAGTTATTAGACGAATTTATTTTATACCTTAATGCGAACGAAAGAAATTTGAGATTTGTTTGCCAGTATGATAGGAACACTATTAATTTCTTAGATCTCAATATCAACATCACCGATGATCAAATACACACTCAAACATATTTTAAACCCGTACAGGCCAACAATTATGTCATGGCCAACAGTCACCATAATCCACAATGGATTAAGAACATCCCCAAAGGGCAGTTCATCCGGCTGAGGCGTAATTGCTCAAATTTGGAATCATTTGCGGTACAGGCGGATGAACTTAAAGAAAAATTTCTTGAAAGGAATTACCCTATTGAAGAACTTGAGAGCACAATATCCCTGGTCCAAGATATGGACAGGAATAAGCTCCTTCAATATAAAGAGAAAGGGTTAGATCAAGGAAGGAATAACATCTCTTTCATTACCCAGTATAACGCTATGGCCCCAAGAATAAGAAACATCTTTGCCAAGCACTGGCCAATTTTGCTACAGGACGCTACACTTTCACAGGTACTAACTCCGAGACCTTCCATTATTTTTAAAAAAGCAAATAATTTCAAAAATAAATTGGCACCCAGTTGTCCGTTACATCAAGGGAAGGATAAAATGATAACCACCAAGGGTCCTAATGGGTTCAAACCATGCAAAAAGTGCATAGCATGTAAATACAGTAGGTGTAACATTGAGTTTAGATCTAATGTTACTGATAAAATATACAAGATTATGTCGCACATCACATGCAAATCGCAATTTGTAATTTATGTATTGCAATGCCCATGCGGCTTGCAATATGTGGGACGCACTGGTAGAACCTTTCAAAGACGTATTTATGAACACGTCTATAATATAAAGAAAGGTCTAACAACGCACAGTGTGTCCCACCATTTTCTGTTGCATCACGGCAGAGACCCAAAGGGCCTGGTCTGTCAACCCATTGAGTTATGCACTCCAGATTGGAGAGGTGGGGACACTATTAAACATATAAACAGACGTGAGGCCTTTTGGATCTTTGAACTGAAGACCCTGTCCCCCAATGGTCTTAACATAGATTTTGAATTGGGTTCTTTTCTAGGGAAATAGATTGGTCTAGTGATAAAAGTGAGGAGAGAGTCAACTTTTGTGTCAGTGACTAGTGCAGAACCTGTTAAATTAAAAGCAAAAGGAGTTTGTGTAGCAATTAACTATACCCAAGGGGAGAGTTTGAATATCTTCATACCTCTGTTGGTTTACTTAATATGCATATGACATTAGGGTATATACATGTTTTGACATATGCTGGTACTGTTGTTTCTATGTGTTTTTTATGTGTTTTTTATGTGTTTGATGTCATGTATGTCTAAGAGTCCATGTAGTGATTTGGTACTAATGACATACAGGCTGTTTTAATTATAAACGATCAATTAATTTTAATTGGCTAGGGTATATCTATGTGTCACCAAGTATCATTGTTTTCAGCCCCTGAGGAAGTAGAGTGACATCTACGAAACGCGTAGGGCTAGTGGCACAGCCACTATTTGACTGACTTTGGACGTTTAAGGACATTTGGCCTTGGAGCCCAACTTTCCCTTCAGCCTGCCAGCTGTTCCTTTAAGGCAACGGGCACTATTGCTCCGTAGGAGGAAGTGAGGCGTGTGTCTACACGCGGTGCAGAGCTGTGGACCCCGCACACCAGCCCCCACGGCCGGAGCTGTTCCGGTTACCATCGTAAGGACTGACTGGTGTCTGAGCCGCAGTGGAGCAGAGGCATCACCCGCCAGGGAGATCATCTCTACCTAGGACTTGTTCCTACCATGCGAGTTTAAACCTTGCTGTATGTAAGTAGGGCTCCAATTTTTGTGCTCCGGATGACCTGCGGTTCCTTGTATTTGCCATTGTCGGTCTTGGCATAGTTCTTTTTAATAAATAATTATTTTAATAGTCGCTAGGATTCTTAACTGTTTGTGTGTATTAGTGCAGTACTGCTTACCCTACAGTGTTGCGCTATGATTTTTGTTTGTTTGTGTTCTTTTCTTTGCATGGTCTGTCGAGCAAGTGTGCGGATCCCTTGAGGAGTACAGGACATTCCACTGACTATTTGGCGCCAGGTTTTTCTTTATTTTTATTTTTATAAAATGATTTACTGAACATTGGTCCCCATCCCATATACAGATGATATCGTCTATAAAGCGACGCCAAATGATAATATGATCTTTAAAAGGGTTATTGTTGAAAATAAAGTTGGATTCCCATTCTCCCATGTACAGGTTTGCGAAACTGGGGGCAAATCTTGTGCCCATAGCAGTTCCGCAAACCTGCAGGAAGAATTCGTCCAGAAACATAAAATAATTATGTTTCAAAATAGAGTGGATCGAATCCAAAATAATGCCTCTATTTAGAGAATGTAATTCCCTGTCCCCTGATAGAAAAGAGTCAACAGCTGCTAGACCTTTCATGTGTGGTATATTCGTATAGAGGGCCTGCACATCACATGTGAGCCATCTATACGAATCCTTCCACTCCAGATCCTGCAACAAATTGAGTACCGAAGTGGAGTGCCTTAGATGGGAAGGGAGTTTCTCCATATAAGGCTGGAGAAAATGGTCAACATACTCTGACAAGTTTGCTGTTAAACTTTGTATTCCCGATATTATCGGTCTACCTGGGGGATTTTTTATAGACTTATGGGTTTTGGGGAGATGATAAAAAATTGGGATTTTTGGAAAACTGGTAAATAGAAATTCAAATTCATTTTTAGTTATTACACAGGAGTTAAGGGCTTGATCGAGAAGGCCCTTCAATTTAGTCAGGAATTCATTAGTTGGATCTCTTTTTAGCCTGGTGTAGGAGGAGGTGTCGTTTAGAAGTCTGAGTGCCTCTCCTTCATAATCTTTTCTGTCTTGTAAAACGACACCCCCTCCCTTATCGGCCTGTCTAATAATGAGATTATTATTCTCTTTTAAAAAATTAATGCCAATGTCTCATTTTTAGTTAAATTATGTTTTACATCACTGGATTTCATATTACTAGTCAAAAGATTAGAATCATTATTAACCATGTTAAAAAAGGTTTCAATATGGTGACCTTTTGAGTGGGAAGGATAAAATTTGGATTTACCCCTAAAATGGGTTTGCCTACAACTTACATCACTAATTTCAGTCTCACTTTGGGCGGGCACAGGTGACTCTATTGATGTTACTAGCTCACCTTGCCCTTCAGTGGGAGAATGGGAATCCAACTTTATTTTCAACAATAACCCTTTTAAAGATCATATTATCATTTGGTGTCGCTTTATAGACGATATCATCTGTATATGGGATGGGGACCAATGTTCAGTAAATCATTTTATAAAATACATTAATAACAACGATAGGAACCTGTCATTTATACACTTGGATGATGAAAAAAATATTAATTTTCTGGATTTGAGCTTGACAATATCAGAAGAGAGTAAGTTTCCAAAATTCCTTTACAGAAAAGCTAAAAACTTAAAAAATACACTGTCCCCTAGTGACATTAATATTAAAGTTGCTACGGTTGGAGAAAGAATGTGGTTTAGCAGTAAACCTATTGGTAACTTCAAATGTGGAAAATGCTCAGTTTGTAAATATTTGCATGTTGATAATAAAACCTTTACTTGTAAAAAAACTGGAGAAGTCTTTGAGGTTTCAGATTTTATTTATTGTAATTCTGACCATATAGTGTATTTAATTGAATGCCCCTGTGGCCTGCACTATGTGGGGCGCACTAAACGTCCACTTAAGGTGCGCATTCAGGAACATATAAGGAATATACGAAATGGTCTTATGAATCATAGTCTTTCAAAACACTACACTTTACATCACAATAGAGATCCATCCTCCCTGCTCTTTAAGGGCATCAAGTATGTCCCTAGAAATAGAAGGGGTGGAGATAGGGTAAAGGAACTGTCGGTACAGGAGACCTTCTGGATACACAAATTGAGTACCCTACATCCAGAAGGTCTAAATGAGGATATCGATATCTGGTCCCTCTATTAACCCCTTATAACTTTATAGGGGATAGTGGGGGGGGGTTAACTTCATCCTCTCTGATGGCTTTTAGTCTTTTTATACTTATTTATTTTTTTTGAAAACTAGGTGTTCTATTGCATTTGCACTTTAAAGCTTATTGTTTTATACTACGTGCTTCTTTTTCAATGATTCAATAGCTATTTTATAATCTAGGTGCATTTTTAGTTGTTTAAAGTATTGTTTTTAACATATTTTTTCTTCATTTTAGAGCCACCGCCCGATGGTTGTTCATTTGTGTATATTTTTGTTGGTTAATAAAGTTTATTGTGTTATTAATGGTTGCCCACAGCAACGTGTATGGGGTTACGACCCATGGAGCCATTTGACTCCTCCCCGCTTCTTCTGTATTGGCCAAAGTCTCTAATTGATGGGCCTATCAGTTGGGGTATTTAAATGACACACCATGTACAGATTTAAATATCCCTGATGAAGAGACCTTGACGGTTTCGAAACGCGTTCGAAAGAATACTCTGATAGTGTGCTGAACGCTGGACTCTGTAATACCGTTGTGCGGGCTCCCACAGTGCCTGAAAGATCGCGACGAGCTGTCGCCTCCGAGTGACGTCACAAACCCGGAAGCGCCGGACTGAAGAGCTGAGCAGCGTGCGCTGTGCTGCTGGGGAGCCAGCCTGACTGGAGGACACTATCTGCAATACGAACTTTGCTGGACTGCATGCGATCGTGCTAGTGATTATCCAGGACACAGTCTACAATCGAGTGACCGTGATGGGAGGAGCTGTGTGTCTATACTGAAGAAATCCTCACCGCTATCCTGATTGGTGCATGGGTAACACTAACCCTTGACATGCTTATTTATATTTGTCACAATGTTCTCTAAAAAACAACCCTGGCCCAACTGACCCACATCACCTACCTCCCCTACTCCTGCCCCCAACCTGCTGCCCCACCCATCCCTCTTGTGAATAATGTGTCAACAGAATTAAACTGGCCTGTGTTGCTAAGTAAAAAATGTTATTTATAGTGCAAGCAAACACACTTTATAACTTAAGTGCTGTGGAAAATATTAAACTATTAGCGTCCTGTGTTTGCAGGGATGGGGACCTGCATAGTTTATCAACTGCTACGTCTCATTCCTCCTCGGGTGCACACACCTCGATGAGCTGGAGATGGTAGCGGGGTCTATGGAGAGGTGGTTGCTGGAGTAGTATCCGTTGAAACATGTGTCTTTTTCGTGTTGACCATAGCTGTGTTTGTGACCTCCACATAGCCTGGACCTGATTCGTTATTACACACAGCCTGGTCAGTAAAATAAGAAATTTGTAAAGACAAGAAAAATAGAACAAAGTTTTTGAACCAGTGCTACCCAGTATTGGGCATAGACAGCATTTGACTGAAGCTGTAATTAGTTAGTTAGGGAGAGGCCCATATAAAAGTGCGAAAGATGATACAAGAATATGGTGTGTAATTCTCCCGGCTCATAAATTAGGGTGAAGGTAAACCTGTTGCAGGTGATGATGCAGCCAGGGGTAGCCTAACTGGCAATGGTGGCAGGCTCTCCTCCTTAGTCTCAGGAACAACTACCCTTTGGGCTGAATGAAATTTGTCATCTTCATACAGGTATATTAACCAATAAATGACCTGGTATGCTACTCACTGTGTGGTCTCTGCGCTGAGACATGCTTCACGTTGTTTGATGCAATAGAAGGATCCAGGGTAGGAAAAAACGGAGCAGAGCAAACGAAAAACAGAGGCTTGCCAAATAGGTTAAAATTGATTTATAGAAATAGGGATGACATCATGGAGGGTGGCATGGGGGATTTTCTGATGGATTTCGCGCTCTTGGTGCTTTGTCAAAGAGTGTCTCCAACTATCCTGGAACAGGATTGTATATTTTCTGTGTATTTTTTCTGCTCTCAGGCTGCCAGCTCTCCCCAGTGAAAGTTTCATGTTTCCCTGTTCTGAAGCAGCCAGTGCTGCTGTGTAGTTGTAACATTGTTGCTATAATGTAGCCTTTCCACAAGTCACCAGTCAGTTGCCTTGGGAACCTCACTGCTCAAAACTTGAGTTGGTTTAGCCCTCTCCCCTGGCCTTTCTGTTTATTAGTATGCTCAATTGGCTTATTCCTGTCTGGAAAGGAAAGTGTGCTTTCTCTTATCATCAGCAGACACAGTGAGTAGATGCTCTTTCACTGCTCCCTTAGAAAGGGATTCCTTTTTAACTTCCCCTCCCTCACAAGAGCCACTTCCTACCACAAAAACTACATGCAAGTTCTTTTATATTACTGTTAACCCCACCCAAAAGGTTAAAGAAAATAGAAGGACTTTGTGTGTTCTTAAAGAGGATGAGTTTATGCTACATGAACCTACTCACATGCTACAGTGGGCTTGGTCCAGAATAGTAAAACACCCTACTGCTTAGGGATTCAACAAAAGACAGAGGTGCCCAATGCTACAGTGGCAGCCGCCTTTAGCCTCCTACGGCCTTTTCCCCGCGATTTTTAAAATCGCGGGCAGATCGCGGGCTGATGCGGGCCGTTTTCGGCAGTTTTGGGTGCCTGCGGGCATTTTCATTGTCTAGCGCTAGGCGCTTTCATTGTCTAGCGCTATTAGCGCTATCTGGTGTTTTCGGGCCGTGCGGAAAAGGTCCGTGAGAGACGGAAAACATCCCCGAATTTTTCGGGGATGTTGGAGATTAAAAGGGGCCGTGACAGTACAAATTGACAAAACATATATGGTAATTAGTATAAAGTTTAAATACTTCAATAATGATAGTAATTACTTGGTTATTTAGTTAAACCCTTTGGCCAAAGCGTCGTAAGTCTGCATACTAAAGTCAAGGTATAACCAAAAAAGCAGGTCCTAGCACTAAAACTGTGAACCCTTCCTTTTACCTCTGTATGAGGGGAAGCAACTGCAGTGAGTCTTGTCCATTCAGCAAAATGCCAGAACCACCCAAGTTAAAAAGGTGGGGAGGGGTGAGCTCTGGGGGGTGGTGCAACCTACCTCCATTTAACTGTTACCAGTCAGAAATTGATTAACACACACACACACATTCCCAGCTAGCTCAAACTCCTACACCAACCACATCATGAATATATATTTATGCCAAAATGAGTGCTACTGAGCGTGGCAAATGTATACAACAAAAGACAGAGGTGTCCAATGCTACATTCAATTGACAAAACATATATGGTAATTGTATGTATTGTATGTCTTTATTTATATAGCGCCATTAATGTACATAGCGCTTCATGTCACTGAAATGTTGCAGCATGTACCCAGCATATACCTGGGTCTTGTTGGTGATAGCCCCAGATTTTCCAAGGCAAGTTTTAGAATACTCGTTGGCGCACCTGTAGCATAATTAATATTTAGGTTTGAAATCATCCTATCTTCAAAATACAAAAACACACACACCTACACACTCACTCATTGCTCTTTTCTCACTATTTTAACATGCAAAGGCTTGTCAGCCAATTCAATCATTTAACTGGTTTTAAGAGCTGCAGAATATGAAACACAAATTCATTATTCTACGTAGTTAAATAATTCTTTTTGATTTCCCATATTAACACAAGAAAAAACGCCAGTGGTTCCCCTGAAAATAAACTTTTCATACCTGCGAATCCTGCAGGCGCTCCTGTTGGGGGCGCAACTGTTGATGTCACCAACATCGTAGGCAGCACTGTCAATAGAAAATGATGGTTTAACATGGAGTCAACTTCAAATGAATATTTGCTGCTAATGTAGGCAGCAGACATTACTTATCAGCGCCGTTGGTACATAGTTTTCCTATAGATAGCCAAAGTGTTTTTGTTATAATAATTCCCCTCTGTGCAGGTTTGTACTCATCCAATGCCAGTGACAGTGTGATGAGGGCCGTGTACAGCATCCTGACCTGTGAGGGACAGATACAGGACTCACATGAGAGGTGGTTCTGGTCCCATCCCCAGGACAGTACATTAACCCCACATTCACAGCTCTCCCACTCCTAATTACATTCACATTCTAAAGAAAATATTACCATCTCATCTCACCTCTATCACCAACACAGCAATCTCTCTGTATGTTGTTCTTCTGACGGTGTGTCAAGAGTGAGCTTAACAAACCCTTATAAAGGTGCTGCACTTTAAAGGCAAATGGACAGCATGGGAGCATGCACTGTAGAAGCTAAATAAAACTACTGATTTGTATATATATGTAAAAATTATTTAGATACTTTATTTCTACATACTTCCTCCTAATTTGGATATAAACTGTGTTATCTAGTTAATTGTAGCAACGTGAAGAAAGGGCTGGTACATACACATTATTCTCAATAGAAAAAATGTGCCCTATATTCTTATGAAACAAAACAAGGAAACCAATGGCACTTAATTACATTTTGGTCAAACTTGTTTATTTGTGGGAACAGAGCAATATTGTATGTCAGCCGGACCAGGGATGTCCCTGTTGAAAGTTTTGGGTTACCTCATTACTGCAGAGCTGGACTCTGCAACTCACCACGAGGTTCCACATTTCACCGGTGAATCATGTTCTCTTTAAGGGTCCCTCGAGGGTCGGTGCTGTCACTGGTCCTTTTCAATGAGAGTGTAATACCGCTGGACAATATTATCAGGAACAACTGTCTGCAGTGCCATCAGTGTACTGATGACACACAGATCTATATTTTATTCCAAGGCAGCCTAGAAACAGCTGTTTGGATGAGGTGGCGGCATGGATGGAGATGAACTAGCTTAAGCTCAATCCTGACAAGACGGACTCAATGAATATAAGTTCGGCAAGATGCCTGAGTATGGGACAGTGGGTTTGCGAGTTACTTCTAGTTAATGGTATGCAGCCACTAACCGTGTTTGAGGTGCGTGACCTAGGAATCTGCTTTGTCCAGAGTCTCAGCGTGCGAGCCGAAGTGGCCAAAGTTGGGATAACTAGGTTTTTTTTCATCTGAGGCTGTCTCAGGGTTTTCCAACACTCTTGTCGTCTATGAACCATGAGTCTTTAGTTCATGCCTTTGTGTCAACGCGATTGGACTACAAATAATGCTATTTGTGCAATACTACTGGTGTGCCTTACCCGGGGGCTCCCGCTTGTGCAGAATGCTGCAGCTTGAATACTGAGGCATGTTTCTCGCTTCTAGCATATTACTTCAATTTTGCGAGATCTGCACTAGCTTCCAGTGACCTTCCACATTTGGTTCAAGTTGGCCTTTATGGCCTTCAAAACCTTACAAGGCCAAAGGCCTGTCTATCTTTAGTCTCTTTTGATGCCAAGGAGGGATAATGGTTATGATCTCATTTCCTCAAGGGGGCTCATCTCTCCATGCCAAGAGTTCTGCACCTTACACAAGGTGGATGGGCCATCCCAGTTTCAGAGTTTTGGAACATGCTCCAAGCAGAGATCAGTTTCTGTCCGACTTTTCCTGCCTTAGCCCCATCAAATTTACTAGATTTAATTTTAGTTGCCCTTAAATTGATTGTAAAGTATTGCAAAGCCCCCTTATGTGGAGGCATGTTTTTACATAAAAAATAATGATGATGATGATGATGATGATGATGATGATGATGATGATGAAGATGATGATGGTGATGATGATGATGATGATGATGATGATGGTGACTGTGTACTGTTGCTCTAGGAGATTCTGAATTCTGGTAGGTACAATAAATGGTGGGTTGTTGTTTTTGCGTCCGAAGGGAAATTCTTTCCAAAGCAAATTGTCATCTATACTGTATATAAAGACCAACATACTGTACATGCATGCCGTCTTGTTTAACAAGCCGATAACATGAAATGTATTATTTTTATTTATAAATCAGAATATCAGTATATCAGTTTGTGTCTTTTTAAGATGAAGAAAAGTATTACATTCTCTGGATGATTTGCATGGTCTTTGGTTTCTGTCCAAAATTTAATAATAGATTCTGTGAAGCAAATATGTTCCTGGAAACACCCATTTAAAAGCTATTGACATGCATGTGGACACATATTATGTTAATTTAATTATATATATTTCTTTCTCTTTACAACTTCCTCATAATTTGATTAACTTCTTTCCTTTTGGAAAACAAAAAGCACAGGGCGCACCGAGGTTGAATAATATTATAATAAATGTGAATACAAAAAACAAGTACAGTATCAACTTACATAAAATTAATCTGTTCTCCAGTGAGATCTTAAGTGGTACAGTCCATGCTGCCCTGTCCGTGGGTAGAAGGGAAGCAACGCCAAGCTCGAGACAGTCTATCCCGTGCACTGGAATTGAGTAGTGTCTCTGTCTTTCTCAGCACAGCTACTTCTCCGGGAAGGAGTTGGTTTACACCAGAGACTGTAGGAAGCATGAGCGCAGATCAATAACCCCCTTTTCTTTCCTTTTGGGATGAACGTACAACACCCAAATGAAAGAAGATATGTTGAATGTCCAGTCAGACAAAGTGTGAGGTGTGAAGTCTAAATAAAAGTGTCATAGAATATTTGGGGCCCTGCGAATATTAGCCGTCCAAATGAAAATATGTGCCTAATAAGTAGGTATTGCACATTGCACATACAGTATTGCACATTGCTTTGAAGGTCCATTTAGCAGTAAGGGGGTTAAAAATTACAGCCCCTCAATGTGACCCGCCTTGACGTGATCTATAGTTATATAGAAGATGAGGTTGAAAAAAAAGATCATGGCGCTTACAGAGGCCCCGCGCTCTTCTCCACAACATTTACATTAAATGCTGGGGGAGCATGCGAGGAATCTGTATATCCCTTACCTTGTCTCCTGTGGCTTCTGACGAAGCCATGGCAATGCTGCGTCAAATGATGCCGTGGGTCAAATGGCAATGCGTTGCCATGACAATATATATGGTGTTGTGGGTCTAGATTCTGAGGTTGCAGGGGTTGTGTGTGATAAAAAAAAGCATAAGTTTATAATTAAAACATGACCTAGTTTTTGCTGCCTTTTCCATTTCCAAAAGAGGTTTGGGCTTATCAGTCTCACAAATATTTGTCTGTTTCTCGAAAAGTCTTAGATATACTTTTATATCCACTGTAGATTTAAATACACATACAGTAGCTTCTATATTTTTACCAAATTCCTTTATAAATTCTGTATCTTTCCTTATAATGGGTTTTAAATCTTTTTCTCTTTTAAACATACCCTACAAACTCTTCTTTTGACCTGATCTCTGAAAAAATGGAGAAACCCTCTAAATTAACTGCCCGTTCATGAGATTTATCCTACAAAATTTCAGTAATGCCTATCAAATCATATTGATTTTTTATGACTATTATTTCAAGATTGCCCATTTTATCAACCAAGCATCTTGCATTAGCATCTTGCATTAGCAAGCCTGCACATAAGTGTGCAGTATTATTTTAGATGTTATAATATCTGTTCCCTTAACTGTTCTTGAATTTCTGTTCCAATAGACTTTTATTCTTGATAGTATTTCTAGTATTATCTGCAATTAAAATTGGTACCTCTTTACTTGCTAAGCTATTCATTCTCCCCACCATCATTACCCATAGTTATTTCCCAGTTCCTTTCTAGTCTTTGTGACTTATTAATACTTGATTGTCCATCCCCCTACCTCATACACTGGCGACACACTTTATTCGAGCTCGGCTAGTCCCACGAATTCGGGTATACCCGGGTGTATTGAGGTTTGTGACTGTTTTCTGCCCGAGTGCATTGAGGTATTTTCCAGGCAGGGATTGAAGCATTTTATTCCCGCTGGCTGCAATACTGCACAGTATATATATATATACTGCATTACAATTCATGAATTTATGCCATCTGGTAGACACGCGAAGCATTGCAGCCTATTAAATCCTAATCATTATCATTTAACAGATCAGCCGCCCGTCAGCCAGGCATGAACCCAGGCTGGGAAGGCAAACACAACGGGGCTTGTCAGAGGTGAGGAGCGGCGCATTCCAGGTATCTGCCAGGCACATACTGGGTATTTGCTCGAATAAAGTGTGTCGGTGCAGTAGTTTAAAATCTTCACCAATCTTGTAATGGTCCCCTCCCCTAGCACAGAAGTTTCCTCTTCATTGAGGTGCAATCCATCCCTTTTATACATATAGCACCTCTTAGAAAAGAACTCCCAGTGCTTTAAAATCCCAAACCCCTACACCAATTTAGCCATGCATTTACCTTCCTAACCTTTAACTACCTACCTGTGGCAGAGCATGACAGGGGCACCATTTCGGACAATAATACTGTACCTTGGAAGTCCTTGCCTTAAGTTTACCATATAGACCACAAAATTAGTTTTTAAAAACCCTCCATCTCTCACTAATATTGTCATTGGTGATAACAAAGTAACAAAGGAAAGGGTTCTTTACAGTAAGAGCAGATACAATGTGGAATTCATTATTCATGGAGTCTGTCATGGCAGATAATATAGATTTGTTTAAAAAAACAGTTGGACATCTTTTGAGAAAGGAAAGGTATGCAGGGATATACCAAATAAGTAAATATGGGAAGGGTGTTGATCCAGGGAGTAATCTGATTGCGAATATTTAGAGTCAGTAAGGAATTTATTTTTCCCCTTTTAAGATATCATTAGATGATATTTCACTGGGATTTTTTTGTGTGTCTTCCTTTATGCTGCGGCCATGCTGCCACTGAGTGCGCTCGGCGAGATCACTTCAATGATTCAAAATAAGTTCAGCCACACTCACGCGGCGCTCGCGCGCACATAAGCATCCAAAGCTCAGCGCTTGGAAAGACATGAGGGTATATTGGGTCACTGTCCCTGACCACATGGGTACGCTGAATAAAAAGCCTGACCCGTCCCATTACTACTGATGGGGTAGCAGGTTCTCCATGTTGGGAGGGATCTGTGCTCATCACTGTTAGGTTAGTATGCAATTAAGTACATACTGTTCTATTGAAGTTCGGTGTATTATCAACTGTATGCCATAAGTTGTTGTTTATAACTATTATTCCAGGTTGTTCAACTGAAGAATGGTACACTAAATTCGGTTCCAAGTGGGGACGTTGGATTTTCCACCAGAGGCAGAGTGTAGCTATGCCTGGCTTGGCTACTAATCTACCCTGCCTGACATGTAAATCCTGGTACAGTGCAGGCAGTGTTAGGCCCAATACAGGGTTTTCCACACCTGCAAGCAGCTCCCTTGAGTGACAAGGGGGAGGCAGGCTAAGGCCTGTGTTCTGCCGAATAAGGGGCTCAGACCTTGGATCCTCCCCTTCGGTACTTAAGGGGCTGCACATCCAAATTGTGTCAGATTGTCTCTCCCTTAAGAGTGACTGGTCTCACAGGAGAAGTGTGCAGGGCTCTGTCACCTTATATCCCCTCCTCTAGATGTGTGGGAGTGATAACCATACCCCCTGCTCCACAGGGAGTAGGGGAAGAGCTGGGACTGCTCTCGGTGCCCATAGCTGGGGGTTTGATAACAGAGACCATCCAGAGTTTGGAAACCAGATTAAATTATGCAGTGCTGCCTGTATACTGTACTCTTAATTGAGAATAATAAAGACTGTTCCTGTTTCAAATATGCTCCGTCCTGAGTCGGCAGTCTATCAGGGGGAGTATGAGAGAGTTCTTCTTCAGGGGCTGCCTTCAGAACTCCTGGAACCTGCGGCAGATGGAGGCGCTAACACCAAAGTGAGAAAGAACCAGCTATCACCCCTAAAGCCCATCCTGTTTCCCCACCAACATCACCGAGATCTCAGGCCTTCTGTGAGCCAATAGGTATGCAGCATCATCACACACCTGGTAGCAGGGGGAATCTCCCAGAGGGCGGGAGAAACAACGCTACATGAGAATTTAGGACAACATTTTATTCAGGCCAATGTTTAAAAAACAGCCATTGTGTCTGCTTCTACAATTAACTTAATAACTACTGTTGTCATGCAAATTATGAGGAAGTATGTAGCAATTAAGTAGCTAAATAATATTGACAGTATATGCAAATCAGTCGTTTTATTTAGCTTTTACATTCCCCAGACTCACCATTTGCCTATAAAAAGCAGGATCTTTAATAGGGTTTGTTAAGCTCACTCTGGACACATCGTCAGAAGAACCATATACAGAGAGATTGCTGTGTTGGTGATAGAGGTGAGATGGGATGGTAATATTTTCTTTAGAATGTGAATGTAATTAGGAGTGGGAGAGCTGTGAGTGTGGTGTTAATGTACTGTCCTGGGGAGGGGACCAGAACCACCTCTCATGTGAGTCCTGTATCTGTCCCTCACAGGTCAGGATGCTGTACAGGGCCCTCATCACACTGTCACTGGCATTGGGTGAGTACAAACCTGCTCAGGGGGGAATTATTATAACAAAAACAGTTTAGATACTATCGGAAAACAAAGTAACAACGGTGCTGATAAGCAATGTCTGCTGTGTACATTAGCAGCAAATATTCATTTGAAGTTGACACCATGTTAAACCATCATTTTCTATTGACAGTGCTGCCTACGATGTTGGTGACATCAACAGTTGCGCTCCCAACAGGAGCGCCTGCAGGATTCGCAGGTATGAAAAGCTTATTTTCAGGGGATCCATTGGCGTTTTTTCTTGTGTTAATATGGGAAATCAAAAAGACTTAGTTAACTACGTAGAATAATGAATTTGTGTTACATATTCTGCAGCTCTTCAAATCAGTTAAATGATTGAATTCACTGTCAAGCCTTTGCACGTTAAAATAGTGAGAAAAGAGCAATGAGTGTGTCATTTTGTGTGTGTGTGTGTGTGTGTAACTCGTAGTTCCAAGCTATTGATGGCACATTGAGTGATGGATGCATTGGTTTAAATAGTGTAGACAAGCACCCTGCACAGGGATTCCGGTGTGCAGGTTTCCTATACTACGCTCACGGTGGGTTCCAGTTAGATTGACATCTTTCAGTGGGAACTCTTTTCAGTGTAACACGAGAGACTCTTCTTATAAATAGGAGAGTTGGTCAGTATAGTTGGGCACCAACACGGGAGTTCTTCATAGATAGAATTATAGTGTAAAGAGTTTGTCAACTCACAGGTCTCTTCTTTAAGGGTACAGCTAATTTCAGTACGTGTATTTAGTAATAGTGCATCTCTTTTATAGTATTGTTTATAAATGTATACATATGATACATATTGTGATTTGTGAGGCACCAGGGAACATACGATTACAGATGTAAATTCTACAAAATTGATCAAAACTGTTATTACATTGAAATTTTCAGTTTTGAAATTAAATCTCTACTAAAAATAAAACTAGAACTGCAGCTGGTCTCATCCAGTCTGGCTAGGAGAGGAGGGGAATAGTCCCAGCACAGTCTTCTCTGCACAGCGGTCCAGGCTCCTGCACCTTCCTGGCTCAAAGAGAGAGGTAGTCCCCGCGTGATCTCTGCAGCAGTCCAGGGTGTCTCCCTGGACTAGAGCTCTCCCAGCACTGAGAGATTTAGGCTTAGAGACAGACTAGAGAGACAGCTGAAAAGGTTAATTAGGACGGTCTGTTCTAAATTAACCTGCTAAGTGCTGTGCACAGGTTGTTCTGCAAAGCTATTTAGAAAGGGAAGGCAGCCTGGTATCCAGGCAAAAGTAGTGCAATCCTGTTGATCACAGTATGGATGACACAAACAAAATTGCCATGAAATCAGTAGGATTTTGTCTTTGATACATCTGGAGACTTGCACCACTTTGCATTTCTACATATTGTGCCTCAGACTATTGCTCTAAAACTTATGACTATCCTTAGTGGTATAGGGATCATTTAAATGCTGCTGTGTGAAGAACATGGCAAAACAATTCACATTGCGTTGTTATTGTGTTGTATACCAGGCTCCATATTATGTTTGTTTTTTTTAATCTTAACATCCAAAAAAGTGTTCATATTTGAATGGAAATATCTTTAAAATAATAATCCCACCTCTAATATTGGTTAAGTTAAAAGTTGTACTGATTACACAATTACTCAGTTTAAAACATCTACAGTATTATAGCTTTTAACTGTAAAATGATACAGCTTAGCTGGCTAAATGTATGCAGAGCAAACATCATAAAAATTACCTCACATTTTCACCAACTGAAGTCTCTTGAAAGAATTACCTTTGATGTGTTTTGTGCTCACTTCATTTTCACTGCTTCTGGTGTATTATTTAATCCCCATTCTAATTTTAATTATTTTTCTCTCCTCAGGTCATGGACCTGCCGTTCACTGTGGGGACAACCAGCAATATTATAGCCCCTGCAAACCTTGTCCTAAAAGCTGTGGCGACCTAAAGGTTGCATGTGATCATTCCTGCCATCCTGGATGCTCTTGCAAACCTGGCTATGTTTTAGAGCATCCCACATCTAACAAATGTATACTGCTAAAGGATTGTAAAAAATGCAGCAACCAAGAGGTCTATGTAGCGTGCTACAATCCCTGTGAAGAAAACAAATGTGCAATACATGAGCAGCCACATTGCGTACATCACTGTAATCCAGGATGCAAGTGTAAGCCTGGATATGTTCGCCATCATGGCAAATGCATCAAACGCTCTGACTGCCCTCACTAACAACAGAGTTAACAGCTTGGAACTGCTAGTTACACACACACTTATATGGTACACACAAACTTATTCACACCCTTACACACACCCTTACAAGATATGGTACACATACACTTCTACTTGCACACACATTGCTCTTTTCTTTCTATCTCAATTGCAAGGCTTGACAAGCAATAAATTCGCAAGGGGAAATCCTGGGGCTGTGTTGGGTTAATTGAGCACAACTACCTACATACTGTAAGCAAGAGCCTATGACATGTTTAATAATCATAAACAGAATATTAGTGACCACTTTAGATAATCCCCACGTAAAATGTTATGTATAATTATCTGATGGTAATTTGATTCCTATATTGTCTTAATGCTACGGTATAAAAACCACGTGTGTAATGCTCTTGTTTAGATTTATCTCACACAATGTATCACCAATCACCAGCAGCTTTTATTTTATATACTTACATAGTGAATTTCTAATGTAAGTGTTACAGTTATGTTTGTATAATCTGCTCTGTTGAATAAATGTGTGTTACTTATTACAATCTCTGTGTCCTTTTCTACTACACCTGTTTAGTACATACAGATGTACTGTACAAACATACTGCTGGAGTCTCAAACCTCCAGATGGAAGGTGAGATACAAGAAGTCCCCAAATTGGATGCACTCAGTCACCTACACCAAAGTAATGAGTTATATACAAGGCATCACAGCGCCGTTTTTGTGTGCCCTGCTGTACTCCACGCAGCATGAACGCGACCAATCGCCTGAGGTACACGTGTTTATCGCGGTTGCTTTGTTGGAATTTTATGGATTTGTGCAATTAGATTAAATGAATTAATTGTAATGTGTACAGTACTGTGCTACTGTGTCAATTTCAAGTGTTTAAAAGTCAGAACACAAAAATGACATTTTATGCACTCGCCTGCACTCACGTCTTAATGCGGTACGGTTGGAAGTAATCCCACGCCATGACATGGGTATTCCGAGGTATACAGTACACCGCGTGATTTGTTAAAATAATGGCAGCTGCATCTGTACTGTATACATAGGAATATGATAATCATAATGCAGAAGCTATTTTTTTTATGAATATTCTATTGAAAGTGACAGAGATAAATCAAAGCCTAAAAACAATGTTATAATACACAAAAGGTACAAAATATGGGGTAATAAATGATGAAACCTAAAAGCAGTGACAATGCTGGTCAGGAGCTAAGCAAGGAAATAATAAAAAATCGGTCTAGTGAATGATAGCTGTAAGTAGCAGAGAGCACCTCAATGCAAGGTGACCAAAAATAAATAGTTAAACACCTAGATTGGTGGAACCATCGTACTCTGCTCTAGATGACAGCGTGTGCCCTGAGGAACAAGCTATAGTGCGTCAGAGGGGAGAGCCGACATTAGCATAGATACCTTTTGGTGATGACAATGCTAAGCAGCTGAGTCGTTGTCTGCATGGCGGCGGACACATTCAGCTGCATACTAATACCAGATCTGCTAGCGTAAGCATGCATGTATAATGATGCTTTAGCAGGACTGAGTCTACACTTGTAAGCAAAATGTGTTTTTACCCGTAACCATAGGTTAAGTATAGTGATAATGTAATCTATATGGACCCAGCTGCATATGGCTCAGCATCATATAATAAAAGTGTAATGGCTTCAGTTATCACAGAACTGTGCGTCTGGTAATAGCAGCTATGTAGCTAGCCATCAAATAGCCCCAGTTAGCGTTACTTGACAAATTACTCCCAGAATTGAATAGTAGGGTGGGTAAATATTAATACTAGCTGCCAGGTACCATGGACCCTAATTTGAGGGGTGTTAGGGGAAGGTAGAAGTAGATAGCCGGGAAAACCTCTAGTATAGCTAACCTGATGAGTCAGGAAGGGATCATTGTTTAACTGTGCACGCAATGTCTTGTATATAATGTATACTTTGTTCATTTATGTAACTGTATTTGTAACCATGTATTATTTGTTTTACTCTGCCCAGGACATACTTGAAAACGAGAGGTAACTCTCAATGTATTACTTCCTGGTAAAATATTTTATAAATAAATAATTGAGCCAAATGAAAAGAAGGGATTTTCTAAAAAAAAAAAAAACACCCATTCTACAGCCGCACTACAACACAAGCCATGGAGAACTTAAAAGGAGCACGGCCAAAGGTCAATCGATTCCATTATAGAGAGTTGGTGGGAGGGGGGTTGTTAGGGTTGAAGGGGTGGGTAGTAGATTGCCCATTCATTGCTATTGGGGTTAACTTTTGAAAATATGGTCTGCTTTCCGCCGTACAGTAGCAGGTCTACCCCGTGGACTCAAGGATGCCTCCCGGGAGGTCCCTTTTAGGTTCAATGTGCTGGGCAAGACAGTTTATCGTATCTGGTTAAACACAAAAAGAAACAAAAATAATATAAACAAAAATACCAAAACAAGGCAATGCAAAACCGTTTGATCCTGCCTGCAAACTATATTAATAAAAATATCCTTCTCTCGCCCCATATTATAACTATCATTTAAAAATAATTTGAAAATACTGAGCTTCTACAGTAGTTAACTTTCATGTCTGGAATGTGTCCTGCCCGTTATTTCTGTGTCATGTGTTCACCTAATTCTGTCTATGGAAATTCAGGGGGAAAGAATGTCATTCTGTTTAAGGAAACAAATCGCCTGGCCAGTACGATAAATATCCTTATTTTTTACAGTGACCGGACTGATTACAAAAAAATGGTAAAGATCAATTGATTTTCCCAAATGTTGTCCTTTCTTTCTCCTAATCTCTTTCCACGGACAACCAACCTCTCCCTGCCCAGTGTTGATTAATGTATACTAAATGCGATTATGATTCATTTAGTATATATGTGCACATTATCTATGATGAGCCAACAGAATGGTTAATGTTACAGTACATTTGCTCCACATGTTCGTTGTTTTTAAAACTCGCCCTTTTTTTTTTTTTCTTGTATTGTCTGTCTATTTTGTAATATTGGAATGTGGTTCTCATGTAGTTATCCCGTGACATATTGTGCTCGTTGTGAACACTCACGAGCACTTCCTACTCCCTCTGGATACAAGCCGATACTCTCTATTCTGATTGGTTCTCAGTCCATTGGCTGAGAACGGTCACGTGGTTATTTTTAACCAATGGTTATACAGCCCATACTATTCTATTCTTATTGGATCTCAGCCTATTGGCCGAGATGGGTCACGTGATGTAATCTGACCAATGTCTGTAGGGCTCAATGTATTTAGAGTGAGAAGGACGGAGAGGGTGTTACTCTTTGATAAAGTTCTACTATAGAACGAAACGCGTCAGAGGTGTACTACCATGTGGAAGTTCTTTTTTGTTTTTGATCATTAAAATTATTTAGTTTTTACGTGCCTGGTTGGAGTTCTTTGTGGAGTAGGAGTGACCGCCGTTTTTCCTCCCTTACCAGTAATATATAATAAACCATCATTCCTATTATTCAACTCACATAAGACTTTCACACAGGTAGGATTTACTCAGGTTCTACAAACATACAGGGATTACTCAAACAATCAATGTTTTTACCATAGTTATACCTGAAAATCTAATAAAACATTTTTAAACAAAGAAAACCTATACCTATTATACTGTAGATATGTTCTTAATGCAAGTCAATATGCACTCATACTCGGTTAATCTGGCATAAATAATTTGGGTAGCATGTCTTAATTTTAGATTGAAGAAAATATATTTTCTGCTTTTATCGCTCCTAGGAGCTCTGTCTGACTTTCTAACATTTACTAATAACATTTAACAAAACAAAACCATCTCCCTGCCTACAACTTCTCCTACCATTCTTGGATCAGACTTTCCTTCGCCTAATTTTATTACCCTAAAAATATGCTTTTACTTTTTTTTTTTTTAGAACTTTGCAGTTTAACCTACATTTTTGCTGAGAAAAAAACTAAATACCATTTAATTCTTATTCCTACAAAAACCTAATTTAATAAGAATATACTTTTCTATTCGTACTCTTGTGATTAATCTGAAAACTTTTATAATGTACATTAATTACTTTAAAACTAATTGAAAACAATTTTAGAATTCTATTGTAGCAAACATATTATGTTAACTCGCATACAGTAGCTGGGAACTGCTCACATTCCTGTGTAACATTCAATGAAAAAAATGTGGGGGTTTCTGCAACTGTGGGCTGCATACAATTACAAGGAGAGACAGAGCTGACTTTTAGATTTTAAATTCAGTCCTTCTTTTCCCTTCCTTAATCTCTACCCTTTTTGGTCCTATCATTCTTTACTTTTGTTAACAGATTTATTTCTTAAACACTTCCTGAGTCTTTTCCTTCTCTGCTCATTTGCATTCTCTACCACAGTATAAATTTCTGACAATATTTTATGCTCCCAACCAATACACACAGTCTCTACTTGCTTCCCAATTTCTGCATGTACAGTAAACCTTTCACATCTACCGCCACTATAAGTGGTCTTGCGTTTGTCTCTACTTCCTCAAAACCTTCATATGCCTTGATCATTTACAATAAACTATCGGCAACTTCACTTGCTGTTAATTTTTTATTCAGTCAATTTTTTCAATGTAAATGCCCCAATAATGACATTTAAATTTTTTTTTTTTAACCTAACATTGTTATTGTTAGTCTTATAATTTATCTTGTCCAGCTTACTTCTGGATATGTTACTTGTGTTGGTCTTCACGATTATCTTATAAAGAAAACTTATCTTAACAACGGGCAATAACCTACCAGAATATAAGACCTTATCTAAATGTCCGTGATATAGGGAACCAACAGTCAGCCAAAAATATAGTTCCTCTTATCACCTTGGCCATTCTTACCATTCCAATTACCCATTATCGCAACACACTTATAGTCTCTCTCTCTATATATATATATATATCCACGTATATATATATAGCCTGGAGACCCCCCTCCCCTGGAGCAGCTCGAGCGCGGGTGCCGAACGACCCGACGGCTGCTTCCAAGGGTGGGGGCTGGAGCAGGGAGCAGCGCGGCTTCCCCTGCCTGCGGCCAGTTGCCGGGGACGCGATCGGGCCGTTGCTATGGCCGCGATCGTGTCTCTAAGGTCCCGGCGGCCGGTGAGGCAGGGCGCCACCATTGAAGACTGCGTTGCGCATGCGCAGGGCCCCGATTGTGTAGGGAGAGCCCCAGAGACAGGGATAACTCGCGCGAGAGTAGGGGCAGGCGAGAGGAAGCACAGAGAGCCCGGGAAAGCTTGCGCAGGCGCAGGAGAGTTAGGGAAAAGCCCGTGAACCCCCAGCCTACCAGGGAAGGCTCTGAGCTGGGACTACATATCCCAAGAGCCTTTGCGCGCCCCACGTGACACCAGGGAGCCAATAGGGCTTAGGGAGCTCAGGAGAGATGGATACATTTGGCAGGTTTATAGGAGGCAGGAGTCAGAGAGAAACGGGAGTCAGAGAGAGAGGAGTGAGAGACCGGAACAGCCCAAGGAAGGAAGTAGGGTACAGGAGTTCAGGACTCACTGTACTAGGCCAGCACCCCCTGGGACTGAGGTAGTTTAGTGCTCTGAGAGAGAGAGTGCTGTCAGGGACTACTCTAGAGAGAGGGACCCTGTCATTCAGGAGTTATAGTTGGAGCAGGGATCTGTGAGGGAAGGCAGGGCGCGGGGAGCGAGTACAGCTCCTGCGGCCCTATAGGTACCCGCACCCCAGATAGGTTCCAAACCCCCCAAGGTAGTGGGATAATTGCTTAGGGAGGCCCAAGATAGGGACGCTGCTATTAGTTTGGAGTGCTGCCTTGTCAGAGTCACAGCGGTCAGTGCTGTGAGGTCTGGCAGGCAGACACCTAGTTGACAGCACGGTGGCTGTCAGCATTAGTGAGGCTGTAGGGACGTGGGTAGTTAGGGGAGTGGGACAGGTCCTCAAACCCTTTAGGCCCATAGGAGTTTCCCAAGCCACCACAGGTTGCTGCACTATAGGGACGGCCCATAGTGTAGCACGTGCCCCTTAGGAAGATAGGGACACATTGAGGAGTACTGTTCCCGTGAAGCGGTTGGACCCACGTTGGGGTCCACAAAGACTGTTCCGGAGTGGGACCGCTCTAGCGGTCCACGTGCAAGGAGGATCAGAAGGAGGCATCGCCCGACTGATCCTTTGCGAAGCGTGGCTGATCCGAGCACCGGAGTGCTCGGCAGGTATCTACATTCCTAAGTGCACCACGGGCCCTTAGTTTAAACTGTGACTGCGCAGTCACCCATTGATCTTTCTGCAAGAGTGCGGGACATTGGGTGGGGTTCTCTGGACACTGGGTTAGTGTTGGGGAAGTGTCCTGCGTGACGCGGTAGGTGTCTCCTCTAGAGAGGGACACAGGTTATGTTATGTATGTGTATGGTATTACATGTTAGTAAAGTATTCGTTAGTATATTCACTGTGTATGTGTTTATTGAGATTGTCCTGCGAGGAACCACTCCCCCTCTGGTGGGAGCCATCGCAGGTGGAGGCGCTGCATCGTTTGTTATTGTAAGTATTATCCCTAGTGTAATTGCCCCAGGTTTCCCCGTGGCGGAAGCTCAGCCCTCCTGTGAGCCAACAGGTATGCACCACACCGAGTAACAATAGATGTTCCTGCACCCACACAGTAGAATCTGCGATTGGGGGGGGGATATATGGGTTACATTTGGAGGCGCTGCTGAGATACGACCTGGGGTGCCCTGTGGTTTTTTTTTTTTTAAATTGTTCAAGTCCTATTTTTGTCATCATGGTTGTGAAGTCCGGACACGAGGTCCACGACTGGGCCATGAAGTTGGGAGTGCCACCGCTCCACACGCTTGCGGGGTGCCGTGTCCCTATAGACGTTCGGTCCCCAGAGATAAGAGTGGCCCTGGGACAAAACCCTTATCTCCGGGGGGCTGCCCCCATAGCCGTGGTAGAGTTACAATTAGAGGACGCAAAGTATTGTTCCGTGCTAGTGAGTTGCGGGCAAGAAATAACTGGAGGTCTGGGCCCGTCCAGCTTGTGGTTAGAAGATTCGGTCGGTTGAGACTGCCCTATAGTGTACCCTGAGCTGCCAAAACAAGAGAGCGCACGTGCCGCTGACTGCACGCCGGCACAGGAAAGTATTGCAGAAACCTGTCCGGGACTGGCGGGAAACCCTAAGCCCCGCCCCTGCAATGCGAGTGAGTCAGTGCAGAGCCAGACCCCCTCCCTTGTAGAAAGTGCCCCTCCTTCAGATTCCACCAGGGGGAGAGGATGCCTTGAACAGCTATCAGCCACGGTTGTTCACCCTATGGGCAGTAACGGATGCAGTATGCCACACCCTCCGTGGTTTGGCGAGTGGCGATTAAAAGGAATTGACATAATCGTTCTGGTGTGTCCCTGCTTACAAACTGAATGGGATCTGCCTGTTGGTGCTGAATTGCATCCCCTTGCTTTACCAGCCGGGGTTGTATCGATAGAAGTGGAAGGGAAGCCTTGTCTTAAATGCCCGTGTCCCGACTGTGATTTCCCAGGTTGTGAATGGACCTGGGGACCCCGGTGTAGTGACTGCGGGGTACAATTCCTTCACCCCGAGTTGCCGCAGTTTACAGAACCATCAGAGGTAGGGGAGGAAGACACTGATGCGGAACCCGATTATCCTTCCTCTGAGGATGAGATGATGTATGAGGAAGACGAGATAGACTGTCAGGGGATACACCCTAGTGTGTATGTGGCCTGGCGCGTGCCCGGAGTAGATTCTCTTCTTTTCATGTGCTCCTGCCTGCAAGATGCCCACTCTCAGGGAGCCAACGTGGCTCGGGGACCCCTCGACTTCAGGACCATCGAGGTGGAAGGAGAAATGGGTATACAGTGTTTTAGCCCCACGTGCGGCTGTTCTAGAGAGACATTGACATGGTGGTCCCACTGTGAATGCTGCGGTAGGCGGCTATTGAAGCCTATTGTACCCCAGCCAGCAGAACCAGAAGAGGACAAGGGACAATTAATGAAGCGTTACTACGGCCTTTGTCAGAAAGACGGAGAGGAGCTATCTGAGTGCCTCATGCGGATTGCGATAGTCTTACAGGAGATGAAAAAAAGGGATTGTATTAAGGCAACCGATGTGGAGGCGTACTGTTGTGACCAATTCCTGAGCGGAGCAATACCTGACCATCCTGTTGTGGTCAGAATGCGGTCCTCCTGGATGCGGGGTGACCCCCTTTCCTGCAGAAGGCTAGTGGAGGAGATGGAGAAATATGAAGTTGTAGAAACTTTCCAAGTTCCTGAGCAGAAACCACAGAACCCAGATCAGCCAGTCACGGAACCGAGCAACACGTTGGCAGAGAAGAGCGCGACCGCAGTGGAGGTAGCAGAGCGAGATTGTCTCGTACCAATACCCACTGGCTGTATCGCAGAAGAACTCGGTGGCTCACCGGCGGAGGATCCGTTCGTGATGTTGCCAGCGGACGAGGTTGAAGTCCCATCGGTGGCGATGCACCTACCGGCGAACCACCCCAGCGAAGATACAGAGGAATCACAGGGTAAGGTGTGTATACCCCCACCTTCTTCTAGTGAATCCAGCGACCCAGCACTTGTGGTGATGCACCTGCCGGCGGACCACTTTAGTGACACCAATGAACACACTATCTCGGCGGATGCAGAGCCTGCTGTGGGCCCATGTGCCCTAGAGGAAGTGTATCCCGATGTTGCGGACCCTGCTGTGGGCCCGTGTGTCCTACCATCGGTCCTAGAAGAAGGACCAGTACCTACTGACGACAAGGGTGAGTCGACTGCCCCAGGGGTGTCTGGGGTGAGCCTCTAGGTGACCGCGGAGCACGATGGCTCCTTAAGTCTGGTCGCCCGGGCGAAGGGTTCCCCTCTGCATCGCGTCCTGGCGGAGGTGTCCTCATTAGAAGGTAGCTGTCCAGTGATGAGAGTGGACCAGTATCTTCCGATAATCATTCCAGACGAAGAGATGCCCATCGCCAGCCAGCAGAGTGGTAAGGAACCCCCTTGCTCCCCACAGGCTCCGATGGAGGTGGCCGTGAAAAGGGCCAGAGTCACGGCTCCTGAGCAGAGTATGAGCTCGTGCGCTCCAACCCAAATGGTCCCAGGACTGGGATCCAATGCTCCCGAGTTCCGAGCCAGTGAGTGGACTGTCCCAGAAGTGTTGCGGACAGGTCCCGAGACAGCTGAGGTGGGAACTGACAGCGTCCCCGAGGACCTGTTGGCCACCGGGAATCCCCGCAGTGGTAGGCTATCAACCCTTTACCCCCTGCCGGGTGAACCCGAGACTTTGACAGAGACGTTGTTCAGTTTTTGCTTCCCAGTGGAAGTCTCACCGGCCCATAGAGACAAAGACTATATACCGTATTTCCTCGATTGTAAGACGCCTTCGATTGTAAGACGCACCATCGATTTGGCCCTTACAATTGAGGAAAATCACTTTTTTACTTACCATGTCTCAGGAGAGGTCCCATGTCTGCAGATGGTTGAAGATGGACGGTGGGAGTGCGGTGGCGGCGGCAGGACAAGTCCAAAGTCTGCAGATGGTTGAAGATGGACGGTGGGAGTGCGGTGGCGGTGGCAGGACAGGTCCAAAGTCTGCATGTGAATGAAGATAAGACAGCAGGCGTGCGGTGGCAGGAGATCATAATAGCAGGAGAGCTGAGCAGGAGCAGAGCGGCATAGGGAATGGCTTGGGAGGTGCACACTGTAACCGGAAGTCAGACACCGGTCAACTTCCGGTGTTACAGAGTGCACCTCCCAAGCCCTTACCCTACGCCGCTCTGCTCCTGCTATTATGATCTATTAGCCGCCACCGCACGCCCGCTGTCTTCTTATCTTCATTCACCTGCAGACTTGGGACCTGTCCTGCCGCAGCCACCGCACTCCCACCCGCTGTCCATCTTCAACCATCTGCAGACGTGGGACCTCTCCTGCCGCCTCCGCACACTTCGTCCTCCGCTGACATGGGACTTCTCCTGAAACATGTTAAAAGAATTTAATACATCGATTCTAAGACGCACCCCAATTTCAGACATGTGAAAATCGGAAAAAGGGTGCGTCTTAGAATTGAGGAAATAGGGTAGTAAAAATTTTCTCCTTGGAGCCCAAAGAGGAACGCTCCATCCACCAGGTAGTGGACCGCGGGAAAGGTCCTGGCCTCCTGGTCTACCGCATCTATATTAATAAAAATATCCTTCACTCTCCCCATATTATAACTATCATTTAAAAACAATTTGAAAATACTGAGCTTCTACAGTAGTTAACTTTCATGTCTGGAATGTGTCCTGCCCGTTATTTCTGTGTCACGTGTTCACCTAATTCTGTCTATGGAAATTCAGGGGGAAAGAATGTAATTCTGTTTAAGGAAACAAATCGCCTGGCCAGTACGATAAATATCATTATTTTTCCCAGTGATCGGACTGATTACAAAAAAATGGTAAAGATCAATTGATTTTCCCAAATTTTGTCCTTTCTTTCTCCTCCTCTCTTTCCACGGACAACCAAATTCTCCCTGCCCAGTGTTGATTAATATGTATTGTAGTGGGGATGTGTACCTTTAAAAATTAAACTTTCAACGCAAGCAATTAATTATATTCTGAAATTAGAAACACTTGCAAGTTCCTAGATAGTAATATTTAATAAACCGTCATTCCTATTATTCAACTCACATAAGACTTTCAGACAGGTAGGATTCACTCAGGTTCTACAAGCATACAGGGATTACTCAAACAATCAATGTTTTTACCATAGTTATACCTGAAAATCTAATAAAACATTTTTAAATAAAGAAAAACAATAAACAAAAACAAAAGGTAGGATGATCGATATCAGCGCTGCTCCAATAGATTCAGACTCACAAGGTGGGATAAAAATAATTTATTAAGACTACTTAAAATGGATACTAGGGAACATAACAAAAAGGCCTCCTCCCACGCGTTTCGGTCGAGTTCGCCCTTTCTCAAGGAGTATAACAAGACATGAAGGGAGGGTGTTATTTATAACTCCCATCTAATGGTTGACTAATGTGCTGCACCTGATTAAGAGACATTTATGCAAATTTCAACACACTGGGCTCATACCAAATGATCACAAAAGATATCATTAATGAAAGAAGGGTTAATATATAAATCATAATAAATCATAATAAATCATAATAAGTTCTCATAATACATTAGTCTATACTAGCATGATGCCTTGCAGAATGAAATTGTATAGATATGTAATATGTCTAATAGCCACAAATAAATACATAAATGAAAAAAATAAAAAAATAAAAAGCATTTGATACATACAGAAAAACCGTACGCGACATCATAATCAATTTATGGAATACAGATGATCTTTCCAACCACTTAACTAGCTGAAAATATACTGTTACAGTTCGTATAATTCATCATTTTTATACAGATATAATACATAATGTTATAACAGCATAACAGCAAATATAATAAATCAAGGATTGAATGAAGTAATATAGAATAGTGATATAAAAATTGTACGAAGAAAAAGAGAAAGGGGAAAAGGGGGGGGATGGAAAGGGGAGAGGGGGGAGGGGGGAAGGGGGGGAAAGGGGAGGGGGGAGGGGAGGATGGGAGGGGAGGAGGGGGAGGGGTGGAGACTCTAGTTTTCGATCCCAGACACCCAGTAAGTGTGTCTTTTCGTCTATATTTTGTGTCCACTGTGTGTATATGAATTTATGTGAATACATTACAATTTATTTCACCATACTGTTTTGCTCAATGAATGATCCTGGTAAAAAGATGTAAACTGCCTGGTCTCCCGTGACATTATCCATGGTGGTAAGTTAAGCATTTGCCATCTCCAGAGCTGTAAACAGCCAATGAACCCCGGCATATTAGGAACCTCTCGACACGCGACATCATCCACTGCAATGTGTCTCCAAGCTCCTTGAAGATCAGCATCAGGTACAAAAAAAATATTTCTCCTTCTTGTATCTTCTTCTGTAATTTCTACTTTTCTTCAACATTCTTTTCTTTCAATCCACACCCCATGGTAAATCCAAAACGGATGTTGACTCGTCGACATCTTCAGCTAAAATGAGATGGAGCAGGCCTTATATAGGGCCTGTGACGTCACATTTGAGGGTCAGATGGAACATCTTCAATCTGATGGTATGCTGTATTATGTGACCGGCTTTTAATTTTTTTTACGGATGTGACATCATCTCTAGGGGATGCACGCCACATCCTTAAAACCACATGGCTCATATCACAAGGTATTACAGCAAATGGGATTGAAGACAATCCCATTGGTCCCTGTACCATGTGATATGTTACATTTGTTAAAAAGGATATGACATCATCCCTTAAAGTGCTGGGGGTAGAGGAGGTGGGTAGTAGGGTCGTTGTGTTTATTTTTGTGTCTTGGGGGTAGAGGGATAGGGTGAAGGGGGTAGCAGCCCCAAGATGTGGTGTTTAGGCCCACCGGGGGGTTGTGGGACTGGTTAATCCCTTCATTACCATAGCAGTTCCCACCACTATGGTAGTGAAGGGGTTAACTCCTCCCGCAATCATCCCAGCAGGCCTAACCACCCACCCTGTGCCTACTAGCCCCTTCATTCACCCCCTCTGCCCCCAATAAACGGGCTATTGAATTTGACCCCCTTCATTGCCTTAGCGGCTAGCCGCTAAGCTAATGAAGCTGTTTTAGTACAAATTGTATTACTAGTGTACGTGAGCAGCGGGTCTCCGGAGCAGAACCAAGTTCATTTGAGGTACAGGGACCTCTGCTTCTGAGATACAAGCACTGTTATGGGGTGCTGGTATCTCTTATGCAAATAAATGTCTCGTGTCACGTGACCGGGACATTTAAATGCATAGGAGAAACCGACACCCCATAACGGAGCCTGTATCTCGGGAAGCAGGGGGTCCCCTTCTGTTCTAAATGGACTTGCAAAGCAATGTGCAATAATGTATGTGTAATATGCAATACCTACTTATTTGGCACATATTTTAATTTGGAGGGCTAATATTCACAGGGCCCCAAATATTCTTTGACACTTTAATTTGGACTTCACACCTGACACAGAGGGGGCATTTAACGGGTCTTCTTTAATTTGGGTGTTTAACTGTAGGTTCCTCCCAAAAGAAAAGAGGTTAATCAAATGATGGGGAAGCTGCAAAGAGAGACAACATATAATTAAATTAACATAGTATTTGCCTATAAGCAGGGCAGTGGTTTTAAAACATGTGTTTCCAGGAACATATTTACTTCATTGGACGGAATCCAAACTTTATTTAATGCCATACAAATTAGCCAGAGAATGTAATATTTATCTTCATCTTTAAATGACACCAACTGATATACTGATTTATAAAAAGAGAAAAAAAATAGATTTGACATTACTGGCAAAACTTACTGCTACTTGTTAAACAAGCAGCACACATGTATGTTAGTCACAATAAATAAATAATATCTGACTTTGCAAAGAATTCAGGCGCAAAGGGTTTAAAACAGCAAATCACCATTTCTTGTACAATATCTGCCAGAATTATGGATCTCCTAGACTGCTAAGGTAATGAGCTGCTTTAATGATTTTTTTTAATAGTGTGCGGAAGCAGTGGGTCACCTGAGCTGAACCACTTTGATTTCGGGCTCAGAGACCCCCTGTTTCCCGTGTTACAGGTCCCGGAATAGGTCATCGGATGCCAGTGTCACCGTCATATTTAAAGCGTCCGCGTCACATGACGCGGGACATTTAAATAATGGAAGAGATACCGGCACCCCATATCTGGGCCTGTAACTTGGGAAAGCAGGGGGTCCCCGAGGCGGAAATCAATGTGGTTCATCTCGGGAGACCCTCTGTCCCGCACACTATTAATAAAAACTACATTCATGCAGATTCATTACCATAGGGCTAGCCGCTACGGTAATGAATTATTTTTTATTGATATTTGTGTTTTTATACTAGTGTACATGAGCATGGGGTCTATGGGGTGCCGGTATCCCCCTGTAGGATTTAAATGCCCTGGTCACGTGACGAGGGAGACTTAAAAGCACAGGGGATACCGGCACCCCATAACGGAGCCTGTATCTCATGAAGTAGGGTGCCCCAAAGCTGAAACCAATGCAGTTCAGCTCAGGAGACCCCTTGCATATGTACACTATTATTAAAATTTATATTTATACAGTACGATCGACTGTAAGAGCCGTGCAATAAGACGCAGCGTCTCCATGCAGTTCTTACAGGATGCTTTTTTTTAATCAGCTATGGCGCTTTAGAACTTTAAGCGCGATTGCAGGGGGGGAAAAAACAGCTTGCGCGATCGGGCGGCTTTTTACCCGCACGGACCAAAATGCGCTTCACTTCTTAGTGAATCCCGCATTTGGCTTCACTTTGTAACGGGCGAGTCAAAATTTCCCAATCAAATGCGAAAGCTCACTGCTTAGTACAAGCCCCCTTAATTTGATTTGTGCTCACTTGATTTTCACAGCCTCTGGTGGATTATTTAATCCCCGTTCTAATTTTAATTATTTTTCTCTCCTCAGGTCATGGTGGTTTATCTTACCGTCGCTGTGGAGACAACCAGCAATATTATCTCTTCAAACCTATTATAGCTTCAAACCTTGTCCTAAAAGCTCTGGGGACCAAAAGGTTGCATGTAATCCTCGTCGTTGTCGGCCTGGATGCTCTTGCATTACAGGCAATGTTCTAAAACATCCCAAATCAGACAGATGTATCCTGCCAGAGAATTGTGTTGAATGCACAAAGCAAGAGGTCTATGTACGGTGCTACAAACCCTGTGAAGAAGACACATGTGATGGCCTAAGTAGTAGTGAGGGGTCACATTGCTCAGATGACTGTAGACCAGGATGCAAGGGTAAGCCTGGATTGGTTCGCCATGATGGCGAATGCATCTGTCCTTTTAGGTGCCCTCACCAACAACAGAGTTAACATCTTGGAAATACCAGCTAGACACACTTACAGTATGTGGTACACACACCCTTACCACACACATACTAACTCTTTTCTTACTATCTCAAATGCAAGACTTTACAAGCAATCAACTAGCAATGGAAACTTCAGGAGCTGTGTTGGGTTAATTTGTCAAAACTACCTACATAAGCAAGAGCCTGTGACATGTTCAATATCATAAACAGAATCTTAGTAACCACGTTAGATAATCCCCCGGTTAAATGTTATGTATAATTATCTGACTGTAATCTGATTCTTAGTGTCTTGAATCACCACACTCTAGGGTTCTTGTTTAGATTTTTTTTTTCAGACTTACAGTATGTTACGAAATGTATCACCATCAGATTTTACTTATATATACTTACATAATATATTTCCAATGTAAGTGTCACAGTTATGTTTGTATAATCTGCTCTGTTCAATAAATGTGTCTTTCTCATTACAAATTGGGTATTTCTAAGTCTTTTAGTTTGTTCATCAGTTTAGTACATACAAATGAAGCAAGACTTACTGTTTTCTTGAACGCACGAAACCAAACGCAATTTCCAGGCTCTTCATTGCTTCGCGGATCCCGTGACTGCAGCTACTGAATGATGTTTTTTACGGCTGCACTGGTACTTTGTGGTAACGAGGCAGTGCTAGCGTGTATATAAGTTATATTCAATGTACTGCATTCTCAGGCCATTGCTACACTAATGCACATGTTATACTGTTCTGGATATTGTAACTGGAGGCAGAACTAAGGGGGCGGCGAATGGGACACTTTCCTGGGGTGCAGCCTGAAAGCAGGCACATAATTCCCATCTGAGGTCACTACAGTTCAGGGAAGTGAGGAGGATTGGAAGTCAGAGGCATGCAGGGGAAGTCAAAGCTCAAAACACAAGAAGTAGGGACTTTTTTGGAGATTTACTGTATTTTGTAACTTTATACAGCAGTTTGCAGCATTACACATGTCTTCCTGCATTTGGAAAGAAGTTAATCAAATTATGAGAAAGCTGTACAGAGAAACAACACATCATTAAATTAACATAAGATGTGTTTACTGTACATGCAGGGTAATAGCTTTAAAACATGTCTTTCCAGGGACATATTTCTTTCACAGAAAGAATTAATACATTGGACAGAAACAAAACTTGTTTTTTAATGCAATTCAAATTACATCACTGGTCCAGCTGACATCCAGTACTGCATAAAGGAACGGTTAAATAGAGGTTAACCCATCAGGTGCTCTAGAGGCAAAACACAATCACTGATTTGTGTGGAAATGGTAAATATGTGGCAGGCCAAGGCAACACTCCCTATAAATGATGTAAAGTCTCTCCCAGCAATTGGCTCCAGAATGGGCACAAATAACATTGGGTTAGAGAGACTCATGGTTAGTGGAGTGTATGATGCCAAGCCTCGTAGATCCTTGTTGCACCGCCAACCCGTCTAGCAACTCTTCCGTCGCACAGGGCGGTCACATGACCGGCGATGATGACGTCATCCGAAAACAGCAAGACAGCAACCCGGCGTGAGGCTCGTATTAAAGCAGGGCAGAAACTCCTTTCACAGAAGGCAAGTGACAGCGCACAGCCGTAGGACAAAACAGAGGATGGCTTCTGATGGTGACTTAGAAAACCTTTGTCAAAGGCCTGAGGGCTGAAACACGTCAGAGGATACGTCAGCTGTATACTCTGCTCTCAATAAAAGTTTTCTAAGTCACCATCAGAAGCCATCCTCTGTTTTGTCCTACGGCTATGCGCTGTCACTTGCCTTCTGTGGAAGGAGTTTCTGACATCCAGTACTGTTCTGTTCTCACAAAACGCATGCATGCGCAGAAGGTAGTAGTAGTGCCGCAGCATAGTAAGGGCTTTACGCATGCGCACGAGTGCAGGAGCGGCAGCCATTGCTTATAGGCTCTGCATGGGGGACTACAATCCCCAGCAGCCCAAGGGGCTACTAGTCATCTGACCCACAGCAGCCAATAGGAGGTTAGGATTCCCTGCACCAGCGAATATTACATAGTCACATAGTTACATAGTAGATGAGGTTGAAAAAAGACGTAGGTCCATCAAGTTCAACCTATGCTAAATTTATACAACAGATACTTTATCCTATATCTATACTTACTTATTGATCCAGAGAAAGGCAAACAAAAAACCCCATTAAGGGGAAAAATTAATTCCTTCCTGACTCCAAGAATTGGCAATCAGTTTAATCCCTGGATCAACATACTTCAAATGTATTCTTATTTGGTATATCCCTATATACTATACCCATCTAAAAAGATGTCCAACCTTTTTTTGAACAAATCTATTGTATCTGCCATCACAGTCTCCATGGGTAATGAATTCCACATTTTAACTGCCCTTACTGTAAAGAACCTCCAACCTTAAGGGATGGCCCCGAGTCCTTTGTACTGCCCGTGGGAAGAATAGTTATTTTGAAAGCTCCTTGTATTGTCCCCGAATATATTTGAATGTAGTTATCATATCCCCTCTTAGACGCCCCTTTTCTAATGTAAATAAATCTAATTTAGCTAGCCTCTCCTCATAAGTTAGATTGTCCATCCCCTTTATTAATTTAGTGGCTCTTCTCTGCACTCTCTCTAGTTCCATAATGTATTTTCTTAGGATTGGTGCCAAAAATTGTACTCCATATTCAAAGTGTGGTCTTACTAATGCTTTGTAAAGGGGCATACAGTAATTATGTTTACTTCCCTTCCATCCATTGCCCGTTTGATGCAAGATAAGATCTTGTTTGCCTTTGCAGCTACTGCATGACATTGGGCACTATTGCTAAGCCTGCTGTCTACAAGCACTCCTAAATCCTTCTCCATCAAGGATTCCCCCAATATATCTCCATTTAATTTGTAAGTCGCCTTTTTATTCTTGCATCCCAAATGAATAACCTTACATTTATCTGTATTAAACCTCATCTGCCATTTACCTGCCCACGTTTCCAGTCTCTCCAAGTTCTTCTGAAAAGAAATTAAATCGTGCTCTGATTCTATTACTTTACACAATTTAGTATCATCAGTAAAGATGGAGACTTTGCTCTCGATCCCAAACTCAAGGTCATTAATAAACAAGTTAAAAAGCAGGGGTCCCCGTACCGATCCCTGAGGTACTCCACTCACGACTTTAGCCCAACCTGAAAAAATTCCATTTATGACAACCCTCTGCTGTCTGTCCTTTAACCAGTTTTCAATCCAGGTGCATATATTATTACTGAGTCCAATTTTCTTTATTTTGTACTCCAACCTCTTGTACAGTATGAAACGGTATCAAAAGTCTTTGCAAAATCTAAGTAGACCACATCAACTACATTACCCTTGTCTAAATTCCTACTTACCGCCTCAAAGAAACAAATAAGGTTAGTTTGGCAAGATCTATCCTTCATAAATACATGCTGACTATTACTAATAATTTTGTTTTCCATTAGGTATTCCTGAATATTATCCCATATTAAACCTTCAAGAAGTTTCCCTACTATTGAAGTCAGGCTTACAGGTCTGTAATTTCCAAGGTTGTGAATAGATACTTTTGTTGGTCTGTGAGCCACGCCAGTCGGGAGAGGGACCGCAAAGGAACAGGTAGTGTCCATGGAGCAGTGTTCCTCTGGACTAGGCCAGACCTTGTTCCCTAGGCCCCAGTTGGCCCTGACTCAGATACCTAGTCAGGTAGAGCACCAGTGAGACTGGGAACAGGTCACATACACGGTATAGACGGTACGGTGATATTATCCATGTCGGAATTCACCCCACACGTAGGAGGATGAAAATGTTGGATCAGACGGATCCCCTTTTTGTCATTCTGCAATAACTGGGTGCAGGAGCCCCGGGCAGGTATCTAACCCACTGCATCAGGGACATCAGGGAATTGGTGCCCGGCACCCAATGTACTCTGGGGACATTCACAGTTGGTATCCAATGAGGATATATATATATAATCCAAAAAACAGCTGGCACTCCACATGAAAGTAAACAAAGTTTGGTGCTTATCCCATAACACAATAATAGACCATACGATACCGGTTGAAGCACGACATCAAGGGACAGCACACAGGTAAGTTGATCACAAATTCTTTGCATTGAAAAAGAGACACAAAAAAACGATGGCACCGCCTTGAGAAAGGTCCCACTGGGGGACCGAAACGTCAGTTTTTGTGTCCCTTTTTCAATACAATGAATTTGTGATCAACTTACCTGTGTGCTGTCCCTTGATTTTGTGCTTCAATCGGTATCATATATATATATATATATATATATATATATATATATATATATATATATATATATATCATAGAAAAAGAACAAAAAGCACTCCGTAATAATAGTCACTGATGTGGGTGCAGATCCTATAATGAAGAATAAGCAATACGATACCGTTTGGAAACGAAATCAGCAGGCAGCACTCCAGAATTGAACAAACAAGTGTATTGAAAAAATAAACACAAAACCAACGTTTCGGTCCACGAATGGGACCTTTGTCAAGGTGGTGCCACAAAGGTCCCATTCGTGGACCGAAACGTTGGTTTTGTGTTTATTTTTTCAATACACTTGTTTGTTCAATTCTGGAGTGCTGCCTGCTGATTTCGTTTCCAAACGGTATCGTGTATATATATATATATATATATATATGCATATATATATATATATAAATATATATCATATAACATGGAACAGTAGGCCCTCCATCTAGTAAGTCAATGAGGTGGGTGCAAATCCTATATGATAAAATAGGCAAAACGATACCGTGGTGAGACAAAATCAAAGGCAGCACTCCAAATGGTTGTCAAAAAATATATTGTGGTTAACAAGACACCATAACAATAGTATGCAAAGAGCGAACTTCCCTAGTGCATTATCTCATGATGCAGATGAAATAAAATGTATTTAAATAAATGTAAGGTAGATAATACACACTTACAAGACATAAAGAGTAAAATTCATGTAAAGGTATCTTTACATACAGACTCCTGGTACAGATCAGCTGAGTGAGCTTAACAAACCCTTATAAAGGTGCTGCACTTTATAGGCAAATGGACAGCATGGGGGCATTTAAAAGCTAAATAAAACTACTGATTTGTATATATCTGTAAAAATTATTTAGATACTTTATTTCTACATACTTCCTCATAATTTGCATATAAATTATATTATCTAGTTAATTGTAGCAATGTGAAGAAAGGGCTGGTACATACACATTATTCTCAATAGAAAAAATGTGCTCTATATTCTTATGAAACAAAACAAGGAAACCAATGGCACTTAATTACATTTTGGTAAAACTTGTTTATCTGTGGGAACAGAGCAATATTGTATGTCAGCCGGACTAGGGATGTCCCTGTTGAAAGTTTTCGGTTACCTCCTTCCTGCAGAGCTGGACTCTGCAACTCACCACGAGGTTCCACATGTCACTGGTGAATCATGTTCCCTTTAAGAGTCCCTCGAGTGTCGGTGCTGTCACTGGTCCTTTTCAATGAGAGTGTAATACCGCTGGACAATATTATTGTATTGTATTGTATGTCTTTATTTATATAGCTCCATTAATGTACATACTGTTGCGGCTAAGCTTAATCTGAAGCTTAACCGCAATTTTCTGTGCCTTTTTTTTTGGCGCTGAAATTGGTCGCACGCCAGCCGCATCTCACGGCCGCGCGCACCTGTTTCACCAATCAGCGTTAATGGCGCTGAACAATGGAAGCGCCTGCGGCGCTGAAAAAAAAAAAGCCTGTGTCTGCACGGGGTTTTAAATTACCCGCAGTGGCAGCCGCTTTAGACTCAGGGCGGCTGCCACTGTAGAGCTTCACAGTAGTAATACATGTGGTAATCAAATAAATAACAGAGCATGGGAATAAGTGCTTTAGACATAAAAGTAACATTAAGGAAGAGGAGTCCCTGCCCTAATGAGCTTACAGTTTAATTGGTAGCTAGGGAGAACGTACAGAGACAGTCGGAGGGAGTTCTGGTAAGTGCGTCTGCAGGGGGCCAAGCTTTATGTATCATGTGTTCAGAATATCCACAGTGCTATTCATATGCTTCTTTAAGCAAGTGTGTCTTAAGGTGGGTCTTAAAGGTGCAGAGAGAGGGTGCTAGTCGGGTACTGAGGGGAAGGGCATTCCAGAGGTGTGGGGCAGTCAGTGAAAAGGGTTTAAGGCAGAAGAGGGATTTAGATACAAAGGGGGTAGAAAGAAGACATCCTTGAGAAGAACACAAGAGTCTGGATGGTGCATAACGAGAAATTAGGGCTGAGATGTAAAGGGGGGGGGGCAGAAGAGTGTAAAGCTTTAAAAGTGAGGAGAAGAATGGAGTGTGAGATGTGGGATTTGACCGGAAGCCAGGAGAGGGATTTCAGGAGGGGAGATGCTGAGACAGATCTAGGAAAGAGTAGAGTGATTCTGGCAGCAGTGTTTAGGATAGATTTAAAGGGAGACAGGTGAGAGGCAGGAAGGCCGGACAGCAGGAGGTTACAGTAATCAAGACGGGAGAGAATGAGGGCCTGAGACAGAGTTTTAGCAGTCGAGCAACAGAGGAAAGGGCGTATCTTTGTTATATTGCGGAGGAAAAAGCAACAGGTTTTAGAAATGTTTTGAATGTGAGGGGCGAATGTGAGAGAGGAGTCGAGTGTGACCCCTATGCAGCGTGCTTGGACTACTGGGTGAATGATCGTAGTTCCAACAGTAATGTGGAAGGAGGTAGTAGGGCCAGGTTTGGGAGGAAGTATGAGGAGCTCTGTTTTAGCCATGTTGAGTTTAAGGCGGCGGAGGGCCATCCAGGATGATTAAGCAGATAGACATTCAGAAACTTTGGTTTGTACAGCAGGTGTAAGGTCGGGTGTTAAAAAGTATATTTGTGTGTCGTCAGCATAGAGGTGATAATTAAACCCAAAAGATGTTATTACTGTAGGTCACCTATAGAAAGTGTGTACAGAGAAAAGAGAAGAGGTCCCAGGACAGAGCCCTGTCTATCTTCAGTCTATTTTGATGCCAAGGAGGGATAATGGTTATGATCTCATTTCCTCAAGGGGGCCCATCTCTCCATGCCAAGAGTTCTGCACCTTACACAAGGTGGATGGGCCATCCCAGCTTCAGAGTTTTGGAACATGCTCCAAGCAGAGATCAGTTTCTGTCCGACTTTTCCTGCCTTAGTCCCATAAATTTGCTAGATATAATTTTAGTTGCCCTTAAAATGATTATAAAGTATTGCAAAGCCCCCTTATTTGGAGGCATGTTTTTACGTAAAAAATAATGATGATGATGATGATGATGATGATGATGAAGATGATGATGGTGATGATGATGATGATGATGATGATGATGATGATGATGATGATGATGATGGTGACTGTGTACTGTTGCTCTAGGAGATGCTGAATTCTGGTAGGTACAATAAATGGTGGGTTGTTGTTTATGCGTCCAAAGGGAAATTCTTTCCAAAGCAAATTGTCATCTATACTGTATAAAAAGACCAACATACTGTACATGCATGCGTCTTGGTTAACAAGCCAATAACATCAAATATATTCTTTTTATTTATAAATCAGAATATCAGTATATCAGTTTGTGTCTTTTTAAGATGAAGAAAAGTATTAAATTCTCTGGATGATTTGCATGGTCTTTGGTTATTCTGAGGCCAGAGTCATGTTTGTTAGGAATAGCCCAGATAGGTTCAACTCAGCCCTCTTTCCAAACCACAACAAGTCCTGTATATTGACTTCACTTTATTAAGGAAAGCAGCAATAAAGAGAGGCACTTGTGGATGAGATGTTTGTGATGGAAGAATGTCTCTCTGTGGGTGCTTTGTAGTAAGGGCAGGTGAAAAGGATGAGGCCTTGCCAGTAGAGCAAAATTACAGAAGGTACACACTCAGCCAGTGTTGAATGTAAAAGGAAGTGTGAGTGTTTTCTGGGTAACAAAATAGCCTGGGGACATAACATCTGTCAGCAAGGCAGAGGGGGAGAGAGCAGACTAGCCCATTCTGAGAGAAAGGCTGAGGTTGCTATAGCAACTCACTGAATATATCTAAGTAAACAACATGTGTAGCAAAATGTTGCCCTTTCACATGCAGCAAGCTGCTGGAACAGGGGAAATAACAGTCAACTGAACTAGGGAGAAATTTATCCCATAAGCTGTAAAGGGAGACAGAGGAATATGGAATCTAGTTCCAGGACATTGGTTTCTGTCCAAAATGTAATAATATATTCTGTGAAGGAAATATGTTCCTGGAAACACCCATTTAAAAGCTATTGACATGCATATGGACACATATTATGGTAATTTAATTATATATATTTCTTTCTCTTTACAGCTTCCTCATAATTTGATTAACTTCTTTCCATTTTGAAAACAAAAAGCACAGGGCGCACCGAGGTTGAATAATATTATAATAAATGTGAATACAAAAAACAAGTACAGTATCGACTTACATAAAATTAATCTGTTATCCAGTGAGATCTTAAGTGGTACAGTCCATGCTGCCCCGTCCGTGGGTAGAAGGGAAGCAACGCCAAGCTCGAGACAGTCTGTCCCGTGCGCTGGAATTGAGTAGTGTCTCCGTCTTGCTCAGCACAGCTACTTCCGGGTTTGCGCAGCACCGCGCGGTCCGCGGGCTGTTGTGTGCACGTCTCCCAAGTTCACAGTCTCTCTCTCAATTCAAGTGGCAATTTTTGTTTTCTATGACTGGTCTACCTCTGGAGTAATCCTCGGTGGATCTTCAGTGGAGAAGGGGAATATCTCCATGCACAGAAGCAGCAACAAGGAAGGAGTTGGTTTACACCAGAGACTGTAGGAAGCATGAGCGCAGATCAATAACCCCCTTTTCTTTCCTTTTGGGATGAACGTACAACACCCAAATGAAAGAAGATATGTTGAATGTCCAGTCAGACAAAGTGTGAGGTGTGAAGTCTAAATAAAAGTGTCATAGAATATTTGGGGCCCTGTGAATATTAGCCGTCCAAATGAAAATATGTGCCTAATAAGAAGGTATTGCACATTGCACATAAAGTATTGCACATTGCTTTGAAGGTCCATTTAGCAGTAAAGGGTTAAAAAGTACAGCCCCTCCAATGTGACCCGCCTTGATGTGAGCTCAAGGTGATGTCATAGTTATATAGAAGATGACGTTGAAAAAAAAGATCATGGCGCTTACAGAGGCCCCGCGCTCTTCTCCACAACATTTACATTAAATGCTGGGGAGCATGCGAAGAATCTGTATGTCCCTTACCTTGTCTCCTGTGCTTCTGACGAGGCCATGGCAATGCGGCGTCAAATGATGCCGTGGGTCAAATGGCAATGCGTTGCCATGACAATATATATGGTGTCGTGGGGCTAGATTCTGAGGTTGCAGGGGTTGTGTGTGATAACAAAAAGCATACGTTTATAATTAAAACATGACCTAGTTTTGCTGCCTTTTCCATTTGCAAAAGAGGTTTGGGCTTATCAGTCTCACAAATATTTGTCTGTTTCTCGAAAAGTCTTAGATATACTTTTATATCCACTGAAGATTTAAATACACATACAGTAGCTTCTACATTGTTACCAAATTCCTTTATAAATTCTGTATCTTTCCTTATAATGGGTTTTAAATCTTTTTCTCTTTTAAACATACCCTACAAACTCTTCTTTTGACCTGATCTCTCAAAAAATGGAGTAACCCTCTAAATTAACTGCCCGTTCATGAGTTTTATCCTACAAAATTTCAGTAATGCCTGACAAATCATATTGATTTTTTATGACGATTATTTCAAGATTGCCCATTTTATCAACCAAGCATCTTGAATTAGCATCTTGCATTAGCAAGCCTACACATAAGTGTGTAGTATTATTTTAGATGTTATAATATCTGTTCCCTTAACTGTTCTTGAATTTCTGTTCCAATAGACTTTTATTCTTGATAGTATTTCTAGTATTATCTGCAATTAAAATTGGTAATGTACCTCTTTACTTGCTAAGCTATTCATTCTCACCACCATCATAACCCATAGTTATTTCCCAGTTCCTTTCTAGTCTTTGTGACTTATTAATACTTGATTGTCCATCCCCGTACCTCATAGTTTAAAATCTTCTCCAATCTTGTAATGGTCCCCTCCCCTAGCACAGAAGTTTCCTCTTTATTCAGGAATCCATCCCTTTTATACATATAGCACCTCTTAGAAAAGAACTCCCAGTGCTTTAAAATCCCAAACCCGTACACCAATTTAGCCATGCATTTACCTTCCTAACCTTTAACTACCTACCTGTGGCAGAGCATGACAGTGGCACCATTTCTGACAATAATACTGTACCTTGGAGGTCCTTGCCTTAAGTTTACCATATAGACCACAAAACTAGTTTTTAAGAACCCTCCATCTCTCACTAATATTGTCATTGGTGATAACAAAGCAACAAAGGAAAGGGTTCTTTACAGTAAGAGCAGATACAATGTGGAATTCATTATTCATGGAGTCTGTCATGGCAGATAATATAGATTTGTTTAAAAAAACAGTTGGACATCTTTTGAGAAAGGAAAGGTATGCAGGGATATATCAAATAAGTAAATATGGGAAGGGTGTTGATCCAGGGAGTAATCTGATTGCGAATATTTAGAGTCAGTAAGAATTTATTTTTCCCCTTTTAAGATATCATTAGATGTTATTTCACTGGGGTTTTTTTGTTTGCCTTCCTTTATGCTGCGGCCATGCTGCCACTGAGTGCGCTTGGCGAGATCACTTCAATGATTCAAAATAAGTTCAGCCACATTCAAGCGGCGCTCGCGCGCACATAAGCATCCAAAGCTCAGCGCTTGGAAAGACATGAGGGTATATTGGGTCACTGTCCCTGACCACATGGGTACGCTGAATAAAAAGCCTGACCCGTCCCATTACTACTGATATGGTAGCAGGTTCTCCATGTTGGGAGGGATCTGTGCTCATCACTGTTAGGATAGTATGCGATTAAGTACATACTGTTCTATTGAAGTTCGGTGTATTATCAATTGTATGCCATAAGTTGTTGTTTATAACTATTATTCCAGGTTGTTCAACTGAAGAATGGTACACTAAATTCGGTTCCAAGTGGGGACGTTGGATTTTCCACCAGAGGCAGAGTGTAGCTATGCCTGGCTTGGCTACTAATCTACCCTGCCTGACATGTAAATCCTGGTACAGTGCAGGCAGTGTTAGGCCCAATACAGGGTTTTCCACACCTGCAAGCAGCTCCCTTAAGTGACAAGGGGGAGGCAGGCTAAGGCCTGTGTTCTGCCGAATAAGGGGCTCAGACCTTGGATCCTCCCCTTCGGTACTTAAGGGGCTGCACATCCAAATTATGTCAGATTGTCTCTCCCTTGAGAGTGACTGGTCTCACAGGAGAAGTGTGCAGGGCTCTGTCACCTTATATCCCCTCCTCTAGATATGTGGGAGTGATAACCATACCCCCTGCTCCACAGGGAGTAGGGGAAGAGCTGGGACTGCTCTCGGTGCCCATAGCTGGGGGTTTGATAACAGAGACCATCCAGAGTTTGGAAACCAGATTAAATTATGCAGTGCTGCCTGTATACTGTACTCTTAATTGAGAATAATAAAGACTGTTCCTGTTTCAAATATGCTCCGTCCTGAGTCTGCAGTCTATCAGGGGGAGTATGAGAGAGTTCTTCTGCAGGGGCTGCCTTCAGAACTCCTGGAACCTGCGGCAGATGGAGGCGCTAACACCAAAGTGAGAAAGAACCAGCTATCACCCCTAAAGCCCATCCTGTTTCCCCACCAACATCACCGTGATCTCAGGCCTTCTGTGAGCCAATAGGTATGCAGCATCATCACACACCTGGTAGCAGGGGGAATCTCCCAGAGGGCGGGAGAAACAACGCTACATGAGAATTTAGGACAACATTTTATTCAGGCCAATGTTTAAAAAACAGCCATTGTGTCTGCTTCTACAATTAACTTAATAACTACTGTTGTCATGCAAATTATGAGGAAGTATGTAGCAATTAAGTAGCTAAATAATATTGACAACTACAGTATATGCAAATCAGTCGTTTTATTTAGCTTTTACATTCCCCAGACTCACCATTTGCCTATAAAAAGCAGGATCTTTAATAGGGTTTGTTAAGCTCACTCTGGACACATCGTCAGAAGAACCACATACAGAGAGATTGCTGTGTTGGTGATAGAGGTGAGATGGGATGGTAATATTTTCTTTAGAATGTGAATGTAATTAGGAGTGGGAGAGCTGTGACTGTGGTGTTAATGTAGTGTCCCGGGGAGGGGACCAGAACCACCTCTCATGTGAGTCCTGTATCTGTCCCTCACAGGTCAGGATGCTGCACAGGGCCCTCATCACACTGTCACTGGCATTGGGTGAGTACAAACCTGCTCAGGGGGGAATTATTATAACAAAAACAGTTTAGATATCTATAGGAAAACAAAGTACCAACGGTGCTGATAAGTAATGTCTGCTGTGTACATTAGCAGAAAATATTCATTTGAAGTTGACACCATGTTAAACCATCATTTTCTATTGACAGTGCTGCCTATGATGTTGGTGACATCAACAGTTGCGCCCCCAACAGGAGCGCCTGCAGGATTCGCAGGTATGAAAAGCTTATTTTCAGGGGATCCATTGGCGTTTTTTCTTGTGTTAATATGGGAAATCAAAAAGACTTAGTTAACTACGTAGAATAATGAATTTGTGTTACATATTCTGCAGCTCTTCAAATCAGTTAAATGATTGAATTCACTGTCAAGCCTTTGCACGTTAAAAAAGTGAGAAAAGAGCAATGAGTGTGTCATTTTGTGTGTGTGTGTGTGTGTGTAACTCGTAGTTCCAAGCTATTGATGGCACATTGAGTGATGGATGCATTGGTTTTAATGGTGTAGACAAGCACCCTGTACAGGGATTCCGGTGTGCAGGTTTCCTATACTACACTCACGGTGGGTTCCAGTTAGATTGACATCTTTCAGTGGGAACTCTTTTCAGTGTAACACGAGAGACTCTTCTTATAAATAGGAGAGTTGGTCAGTATAGTTGGGCACCAACACGGGAGTTCTTCATAGATAGAATTATAGTGTAAAGTGTTTGTCAACTCACAGGTCTCTTCTTTAAGGGTACAACTAATTTCAGTACTGTATTTAGTAATAGTGCATCTCTTTTACAGTATTGTTTATAAATGTATACATCTGATACATATTGTGATTTGTGAGGCACCAGGGAACATACGATTTAAACTTTATACATTTATTACAGATGTAAATTCTACAAAATTGATCAAAACTGTTATTAAATTGAAATTTTCAGTTTTTAAATTAAATCTCTACTAAAAATAAAACTAGAACTGCAGCTGGTTTCCTCCAGTCTGGCTAGGAGAGGAGGGGAATCGCCCCAGCGCAGGCTTCTTCTCTCCACAGCGGTCCAGGCTCCTGCACCATCCTGGCTCAAAGAGAGAGGTAGTCCCCGCGTGATCTCTGCAGCAGTCCAGGGTGTCTCCCTGGACTAGAGCTCTCCCAGCACTGAGAGATTTAGGCTTAGAGACAGACTAGAGAGACAGCTGAAAAGGTTAATTAGGACGGTCTGTTCTAAATTAACCTGCTACGTGCTGGGCACAGGTTGTTCTGCAAAGCTATTTAGAAAGGGAAGGCAGCCTGGTACAGGTCATAGGTATCCAGGCAAAAGTAGTGCAATCCTGTTGATTACAGTATGGATGACACAAACAAAATTGCCATGAAATCAGTAGGATTTTGTCTTTGATACATCTGGAGACTTGCACCACTTTGCATTTCTACATATTGTGCCTCAGACTATTGCTCTAAAACTTATGACTATCCTTAGTGGTATAGGGATCATTTAAATGCTGCTGTGTGAAGAACATGGCAAAACAATTCACATTGCGTTGTTATTGTGTTGTATCCCAGGCTCCATATTATGTTTTTTTTTTTTAATCTTAACATCCAAAAAAGTGTTTCATATTTGAATGGAAATATCTTTAAAATAATAATCCCACCTCTAATATTGGTTAAGTTAAAAGTTGTACTGATTACACAATTACTCAGTTTAAAACATCTACAGTATTATAGCTTTTAACTGTAAAATGATACAGCTTAGCTGGCTAAATGTATGCAGAGCAAACATCATAAAAATTGCCTCACATTTTCACCAACTGAAGTCTCTTGAAAGAATTACCTTTGATGTGTTTTGTGCTCACTTCATTTTCACTGCTTCTGGTGTATTATTTAATCCCCATTCTAATTTTAATTATTTTTCTCTCCTCAGGTCATGGACCTGCCGTTCACTGTTGGGACAACCAGCAATATTATAGCCCCTGCAAACCTTGTCCTAAAAGCTGTGGTGACCTAAAGGTTGCATGTGATCATTCCTGCCATCCTGGATGCTCTTGCAAACCTGGCTACGTTTTAGAGCATCCCACATCTAACAAATGTATACTGCTAAAGGATTGTAAAATATGCAGCAAAAACGAGGTCTATGTAGCGTGCTACAAGCCCTGTGAAGAAAACACATGTGCAATACATGAGCAGCCACATTGCGTACATCACTGTAATCCAGGATGCAAGTGTAAGCCTGGATATGTTCGCTATCATGGCAAATGCATCAAACGCTCTGACTGCCCTCACTAACAACAGAGTTAACAGCTTGGAACTGCTACAGTAGTTACACACACACTTATATGGTACACACAAACTTATTCACACCCTTACACACACCCTTACAAGATATGGTACACATACACTTCTACTTGCACACACATTGCTCTTTTCTTTCTATCTCAATTGCAAGGCTTGACAAGCAATGAATTCGCAATGGGAAATCCTGGGGCTGTGTTGGATTAATTGAGCACAACTACCTACATACTGTAAGCAAGAGCCTATGACATGTTTAATAATCATAACAGAATATTAGTGACCACTTTAGATAATCCCCACGTAAAATGTTATGTATAATTATCTGATGGTAATTTGTTTCCTATACTGTCTTAATGCTATGGTATAAAAACCACGTGTGTAATGCTCTTGTTTAGATTTATCTCACACAATGTATCACCAATCACCAGCAGCTTTTATTTTATATACTTACATAGTGAATTTCTAATGAAAGTGTTACAGTTATGTTTGTATAATCTGCTCTGTTGAATAAATGTGTGCTACTTATTACAATCTCTGTGCCCTTTTCTACTACACCTGTTTAGTACATACAGATGTACTGTACAAACACACTGCTGGAGTCTCAAACCTCCAGATGGAAGGTGAGATACAAGAAGCCCCCAAATTGGATGCACTCAGTCACCTACACCAAAGTAATGAGTTATATACAAGGCATCACAGCGCAGTTTTTGTGTGCGCTGCTGTACTCCAATCGCCTGAGGCACACGTGATTATCGCGGTTGCTTTGTTGGAATTTTATGGATTTGTGCAATTAGATTAAATGAATTAATTGTAATGTGTACAGTACTGTGCTACTGTGTCAATTTCAAGTGTTTAAAAGTCAGAACACAAAAATGCCATTTTATGCACTCGCCTGCACTCGCGTCTTAATGCGGTACGGTTGGAAGTAATTCCACGCCATGACATGGGTTATTAATACACAAAAGGTACAAAATATGGGGTAATAAATGATGAAACCTAAAAGCAGTGACAATGCTGGTCAGGAGCTATGCAAGGAAATAATAAAAAATCGGTCTAGTGAATGATAGCTGTAAGTAGCAGAGAGCACATCAATGCAAGGTGACCAAAAATAAATAGTTAAACACCTAGATTGGTGGAATGGTGGCCATCGTACTCTGCTCTAGATGACAGCGGGTGCCCTGAGGAACAAGCTATAGTGCGTCAGAGGGGAGAGTCGACATTAGCATAGATACCTTTTGGTGATGACAATGCTAAGCAGCTGAGTCGTTGTCTGCATGGCGGCGGACACATTCCGCTGCATACTAATACCAGATCTGCTAGAGTAAGCCTGCATGTATAATGATGCTTTAGCAGGACTGAGTCTACACTTGTAAGCAAAATGTGTTTTTACCCGTAATCATAGGTTAAGTATAGTGATAATGTAATCTATATGGACCTAGCTGCATATGGCTCTGCATCGTATAATAAAAGTGTAATGGCTTCAGTTATCAGAGAACTGTGCGTCTGGTAATATCAGCTATGTAGCTAGCCATGAAATAGCCCCAGTTAGCGTTACCTGACAAATTACTCCCAGAATTGAATAGTAGGGAGGGTAAATATTATTACTAGCTGCCAGGTACCATGGACCCTAATCTGAGGGGTGTTAGGGGAAGGTAGAAGTAGATAGCCGGGACAACCTCTAGTATAGCTAACCTGATGAGTCAAGAAGTGAAACAGTGTATCATTGAGCCAAATGAAAAGAAGGGATTTTCTAAAAAAAAAAAAAAAACACCCATTCCACAGCCGCACTACAACACAAGCCATGGAGAACTTAAAAGGAGCACGGCCAAAGGTCAATCGATTCCATTATAGAGAGTTGGTGGGAGTGGGGTTGTTGGGGTTGAAGGGGTGGGTAGTAGATTGCCCATTCATTGCTATTGGGGTTAACTTTTGAAAATATGGTCTGCTTTCTGCCGTACGGTAGCAGGTCTACCCCGTGGACTCAAGGATGCCTCCCGGTTGCTGTATCTCTGGGAGCAGGGGGTCCCCCGACCTGAAACCAACGCAGTTCAGCTCCGGAGACCCCCTGCACATCTACACTATAAATAAAAATGTATTTTAATGTATTTATTTATATTGATTTATTTATTTATTTAGATTTATTTATTTATTTATTTTTTGGGCGGCTGCTGTGTGTGAGTTTTTTTTATTGTGGGTAGTGGGGGTGGGTGAAGGGGGTATTAGCCCCAACGGTGGCTGTTTAGGGCTTGCGGGGGGTAGCGGGAGGGGTTAACCCCTTCATGACCGTAGCGGTATTAACTGCTGCGGCCGTGAAGGGGTTAAGTGCACCCGCAACCCCCCCGCAAGTCCTAAACTCACACCAAGGGCCAAATACCCCCTTCACCCACCCCCGCTACCCACAATAAAGCGGGCACGGTGAGTTAACCCCTTCATTGCCTTAGCGGCTATACGCTATGGTAATGAAGCAGCATTTCTGTATTTTTAATAATATTGTGCAGGAGCAGGGGGTTCCCTGAGCATTAATTTCTGGCTCAGGGAACCCCCTGCTCACTGTACAATATTATTAAAATACAGAAATGCTGCTTCGTTACCATAGCACATAGCCGCTATGGTAAGGAACGAGTGTTTATTTATATATGTGTTTTATTCATACTGTACATGTGCAGAGGGTCTCCGGAGCAGAAATGTTTTGGTTTCAGGTCCGGGGACCCCCTGCTCCCGAGATACAGGCCCCTTCAGGGGGTGCCGGTATCCCTCTGCTTTGTTTATAGGCCGCGGTCACGTGATCGGGACCTTGAAACGCAGAGGGATACCGGCACCTCATAAAGGGGGCTGTATCTTGGGGAGCAGGGGGTCCTCGGACCTGAAACCAACGCGGTTCAGCTCCCGAGACCCCCTGCACATGTACACTAGGAATAAAAATGTATTTTAAATAATTTTTAATTTGCCAATGTTTGCGCAGAGAAAGCAGCGGATCTCTCTCTGCTGCAAACACATCTCGCCCCCGCCGGCCCATAGTATCAGTGATGTGCATATACAGTACTGTATGTGTACAGTACTGTATGTTAGGGGTTATAGGGGTTGTTGTTATACAGTATATATATATATTGTGACAAACGCCCCTCTTTTGTAGTGCTGACGTCTGTCTGGGTTCTTCCCGACACAGTCTTCTAGGGTTAATTATACAACAAACAGGATCATGCAAAGTATTATGCTGCTTAACTCAGGCTTCTGCCTGCTTTATTTTCATCCAAGTAAGGTACTGCAGCTTTAACATGTGAAGGTTAGAGGTACTCAGATACTTTCATTCAGCAGTTCACATATTTCAGTGTTACAATATTTCCCACACTGTTATTTCAAGAAATAAAACCAAAATCATATAAGCAAAATCCTATCCCTTTCAGGGATCTAACTACACATCAGAATTAGTCTCTCTAACAGCTGCTGGCCAACTAAACTGGTTCCCCAGCTTAAAACAATGCTCTTTCATTTAGGGACACAAGATACAGCACAGTCTTTTAGCAACAGCAGTAACCATTTGTTTTGTCTTATCTGTTCGTGGAGTCCAGGCAAATCCTCTGGTACTGTGATACGTGGAGGGGCCGTCAACCCCGACACTGGATGCAGGGGAGCAGCGATACCCCCAGCCTCCAGGCTCTAAGGAGAGAGAGTGAAATGCAAAACCTCTCTGCTCTAAATACCTGTGCATGTGATTAGAAGAGCAGGTGAGGGAGAACTAGAGCCATTGTAATCTGTGGTCTGGATTTTCCATCCAGCTGCCTGAGGTAATGGGAAGCTGTGGAACGGATCATTTGTAACTATTCCTGCACTTTCTGCTCTAAAATGGGGCAGAAAGCTGCCTAACATCTTTGGACTATGTCACTATATATATATATATATATATATATATATATATATATATATATATATATATACTGTATATATATATATATATATATATACTGTATATATATATATATACTGCATAACAATTCATGATTTTATGCCATCTGGCGGACAAGCGAAGCATTGCAGCCTTTTAAATCCTGAACCTTTATAAATTAACACATCAGCCGCGCATCAGCCGGGCATTACCCGTGGCTGGGAAGGCAAAAGGAGCCCGGCATGTTCCGGGTGAAAAGTGTCACATTCCAGGAACCAGCCAGGGACAAACCGGGTATTTGTTAGAATAAAGTTGGTCGCAGCAGTACAGTAAACCTTTCACATCTACCGCCACTAGACGTGGTCTTGCGTCTGTCTCTACTTCCTCAATACCTCCATATGCCTTGATCATTTACAATAATCTATCGGCAACTTCACTTGCTGTTAATTTTTTATTCAGTCAATTTGTCAATGTAAATGCCCCAATAATGACATTTAATTTTTTTTTTTTTAACCTAACATTGTTACTGTTAGTCTTATAATTAATCTTGTCCAGCTTACTTCTGGATATGTTACTTGTGTTGGTCTTCACGATTATCTTATAAAGAAAACTTATCTTAACAATGGGCAATAATCCTAACAGAATATAACACCTTATCTAAATGTCCGTGATATAGGGAACCAACAGTCAGGCAAAAATACAGTTCCTCTTATCCCCTTGGCCATTCTTACCATTCCCATTACCCATTATCGCAACACACTTATAGTCTCTCTCTCTCTATACTGCTGCGGCACAGTTTATTCGAGCATTTGCCCGTTCTGTGCCGCAGCAGTAGCCTGGCGCGCGCCCGAGTGTGACGGGCGCGCGCCGAAGCAGCGGAAGAGCGCCCTCCGATCGGGGCGCTCTCCCTACCGCTGCCGGGTCCGCCGGGTCCCCCGGAACCCCCTGCCGCTGTCCCGCGATCGCGGGACACCAGGGCTCCCTCGGGGAGCCCCTGGACACGCGTGCAGGGGGCGCACGCTCCCGATGACGCGTGACCGCGCGTCTATGACGCGCGGCACGCCGAGGGGCGGCCACTAGCAAGCCGGGAGATTTCCCGGCTTGCGGTACCGACCACACTTCAATAAAGTGTGTCGGTAGTGTATATATACACGTATATATATATATACATACATACAGTATATACATACTATAAATACTATACATATAAGCGCTATGTACATTAATGGCGCTATATAAATAAAGACATACAATACATTACAATACAATACAATACATATATCCTTATAACTTTAAATACTTACTTATAAGCCATCAAAATAATACAAGCCAATACTTATACACTTTAAAATTTTAAACTAAAATCAGCTTCCACAGTCACATTGAACTCATATATATCAAAAAGAATATTGTTCACATCCGGGACTCTAACCCACGATGTATTCTACGAGACTTTAACTCGTAGTTATTCTACCCTTGCCTTAGTCCACCAGACTATATAAATAGGGTATCTTTTGATAGGGAGATACGAATAACAATAAATATCTCGTACTTACCCGGATGGTTCCTCTGTCTCCACTTCCTGACACCAGATGAAAATATGGTCTGCTTTCCACCGTACGGTAGCAGGTCTACCCCATGGACTCAAGGCTGCCTCCCGGGAGGTCCCTTTCAGGTTCAATGTGCTGGACAGGATAGCTGGACAGACGTCTGGAGACAAATGAATAATTCGGACACACAGTATCGTTCTCATTCACTATCTGCTTTAATGGGCATATGCATCAGTTCTACACATATATATGTAATTCATTCAGGTTGCCAAGTTGCCATGTACACTTAACAGAAGCCAGTTGTCTTTAACAATGCCATATTCCTTTCAGTTTCCCCCCAGCCCAGCTGTCGTTGCTATAGTTATTTTGCTGACGTGACAGTTTGAATATTTTAGGATTCCGGTCAAACAGGATATCTGGACTTGATCTCAGCAGGGAGCAACTGTATTAGAAGTGACTTCTGGTCTCTGTGTTAAAACAGAGTTCCCATACTTTTTTCCTACAGCTGTAACACATTGTAGCTGAACTGACAAAAATGGAGCGTATATTCATAAACATATAAACATAGGACCCCTACCAAAATATACATTAACATCTTTGCTCCCATTGATTTGCCATAAAGATGAAAAGTCACATTATCTTAGAATATTAACTAGGCAAATTAGTGTGACTTGTCCATGCTGGGGTACACGTAGTGTCCCTCTTGCGCTTCCCTGTCTCCTCTCACCTCCGGTTGCCCCCCCACCCCTACACGGCTCGGGTGTCAAAAGACGTTGCAGGGTCATGTGACATCACGTTGCCATGGCAACAAGATGTCACGTGAATCTGCGGTGTAATTTGATGCCGGTTGCCATGGATACGCGTTGCTGGAAGTCAAGGTAAGTGAAAAGTTACAGAGGCCTTGTGAGATCCCCGGCATGTATTTTAAATGCCTCCGTAACAGCCACACCCTCCCCAGAAACTGTTGCGCGCCCCACACTTTGCGCACCCCTGCTCTAATACAAGGTCAATGTTTATATCCATTAAGTCCAATCTTTTGTCCTCTTCAGGTACCTGTGTACGATAAGTGGCAGGTTTGATCACAGTTGTGCATGTTATTTTAGCATCACAATTGTCCAAAAAACTCTTACACTTAATAATGCCCTTCACGCCGATATAGGTACCAGGGGAGCCCGGTCAGGGAAAAATGCTTATTTAGCGTTCCATGCACCTAGGAGACTCTAGTTTTCGACCCCAGACACCCAGTAAGTGTGTCTTTTCATCTATATTTTGTGTCCACTGTGTGTATATGAATTTATGTGGATGAATTACAATTTATTTCACCATACTGTTTTGCTCAATGAATGATCCTGGTAAAAAGGTGTAAACTGCCTGGTCTCCCGTGACATTATCCATGGTGGTAAGTTAAGCATTTGCCATCTCCAGAGCTGTAAACAGCCTACGAACCCCGGCATATCAGGAACCTCTCGATACGCGACATCATCCACTGCAATCCATCTCAAGCTCCCTGAAGATCAGCATCAGGTACAAAAAATTTTTTCTCCTTCTTCTATCTTCTTCTGTAATTTCTACTTTTCTTCAACATTCTTTTCTTTCAATCCACACCCCATGGTAAATCCAAAACGGATGTTGATTCGTCGACATATTCAGATAAAATGAGATGGAGCAGGCCTTATATAGGGCCTGTGACGTCACATTTGAGGGTCAGATGGTACAGCTCCAATCTGATTGTATGCTGTATCATGTGACCGTTTTTTTTTTTTTTTTTAAGAATGTGACATCATCTCTAGGGGATGCACGCCACATCCTTAAAACCACATCGCTGATATCACAAGGTATTACAGCAAATGGGATTGAAGACAATCCCATTGGTTCCTGTACCATGTGATATGTTACATTTGTTAAAAAAGGATATGACATCATCCCTTAAAGTGCTGGGGGTAGAGTAGGTGGGTAGTAGGGTTGTTGTGTTTATTTTTGTGTCTTGGGGGTAGAGTGATTGGGTGAAGGGGGTAGCAGCCCCAAGGGTTGGTGTTTAGGCCGGGACATTTAAATGCATAGGAGAAACCAGCACCCCATAACAGAGCCTGTATCTCGGGAAGCAGGGGGTCCCCTTCTGTTCTAAATGGACTTGCAAAGCTATGTGCAATAATGTATGTGTAATATGCAATACCTACTTATTTGGCACATATTTTAATTTGGAGGGCTAATATTCACAGGGCCCAAAATATTCTTTGAAACTTTAATTTGGACTTCATACCTGACACACAGGGGGCATTTAACGTGTCTTCTTTAATTTGGGTGTTTAACTGTAGGTCCTCCCAAATGAAAATAGGTTAATCAAATGATGGGGAAGCTGCAAGAGAGACGACATATAATTAAAGTAACACAATATTTGCCTATAAGCAGGGCAGTGGTTTTAAAACTTGTGTTTCCAGGAACATATTTATTTCATTGGACGGAATCCAAACTTTATTTAATGCATACAAATTAGCCAGAGAATGTAATATTTATCTTCATCTTTAAATGACACCAACTGATATACTGATTTATAAAAAGAGAAAAAAAATAGATTTGACATTACTGGCAAAATTTACTGCTACTTGTTAAACAAGCAGCACACATGTATGTTAGTCACAATACATACATAATATCTGACTGTGCAAAGAATTCAGGTGCAAAGGGTTTAAAACAGCAAATCACCATTTCTTGTACAATATCTGCCAGAATTATGGATCTCCTAGACTGCTAAGGTAATGAAGCTGCTTTAATTATTTTGTTTTATAGTGTGCGGAAGCAGTGGGTCTCCTGAGCTGAACCACTTTGATTTCGGGCTCAGAGACCCCCTGCTTCCTGAGTTACAGGCCCTGGTATAGGTCATCGAATGCCAGTGTCACCGCCATATTTAAAGCGTACGCGTCACATGACGCGGGACATTTAAAAAATGGAAGAGATACCGGCACCCCATATCTGGGCCTGTAATTTGGGAAAGCAGGGGGTCCCCGAGGCTGAAATCAATGTGGTTCATCTCGGGAGAACCCCTGTCCCGCACAATATTAATAAAAATTACATTCATGCAGATTCATTACCATAGGGGCTAGCCGCTACGGTAATTAATAATTTTTTATTGATATTTGTGTTTTTATACTAGTGTACATGGGCATGGGGTCTCCTGAGGGGATACCGTTATGGGGTACCGGTATCCCCCTGCAGGATTTAAATGCCCTGGTCACGTGACGAGGGAGACTTAAAAGCACAGGGGATACCGGCACCCCATAACGGGGCCTGTATCTCATGAAGTAAGGTGCCCCAAAGCTGAAACCAATCCAGTTCAGCTCAGGAGACCCCTTGCATATATACACTATTATTAAAATGTATATTTTGTTACGCTGGTGCTGCCCGCAGACCAGACCCGTCCCCTGAGCTGAAGGGGGAAGTGGTAATACACGCACCTGCAGCAAAGGGAGCGTGTCCGGAGTGTGGTATGAAGCATTGCCAGGCCAGGTGTAGTAAGGTAGACAATACTTGCCGGTACCGGTTGTAGAGATAGAGTAAATGATGCCTTGCCGAAGTCAGGGAGTGGAGAGTGGAGGTAGGTCGTAGTCCAAGCCGTGTTCAAGGGGTTACAAGAGTGAGCGTTGTCCAAGGAGTGCCGAGATCGAGAGCCAGAGGGGGTAGTCGTACGAGCTGCGTCAGAACCTGTGAAAACACTGAGAGAATCCAGAAGTACTTCCATACAGAGACTATGTCGAGCAAAGACTGAGAGCAGAGAGGAGCTAGATAAAGCAGGAAGGTCCAATTAGGAATGGAGGCGGGACAGGAAGAGCTACAGGGAGACACTGCAGATTGGTGCAGGCATAACAGGCCAGGTGAGTTTTGTTAGTAACCTGAGTATGCCCATGCAGTGTGCGGGGGCGGAGCCTGAGGTCCGGGGGACGGGAATAAGAGTGTGTAGACTGAGCGTGCTCCGTAACTCGTGTACGCGTGTGAACCGAGCCAATGGATGGTGCAGGTGTGCGTGCAGGAGGGCGTGGGCGCGCCCGGCGCTGAGCAGAGGAATCGCCGAGGGGAGTGATCCCGCGACGGCGGCAGGGGCGAGGAGCCATGGAGGCCGGTAAGGCAGGATTGTTTTGTGTGTCCAGGGGCTCCCTGCGGGGAGGGAGTGCTCTGTATGGGGAGCGAGGAGAACGCCGATTCCTGACAGTACCCCCCTCTTCAGGAACGGCCTCAGGACGGTCCAAGAACGGTTTCTCTGGAAACTTTTTCCTGAAGGACTTAAGAAGGGCCGGGGCATGAATGTCCTTTGAAGGTACCCAGGATCTCTCTTCAGGGCCAAAGCCCTTCCACTGCACCAAGAACTGGAGCTGACCCCTGGATAGGCGAGAATCCAAAAGAGAGTGAACTTCGTATTCCTCGTTATTTTGTACAGTAATGGGATCCGGTTTACGAGTCTGATCCAGAAAGAAGTGACTGGAGATAAATGGTTTTAAGAGGGACACATGAAAGACATTGGGAATCTTCATACTGGGTGGTAGTTGGAGCCGGAATGCCACGGGATTGATTTGTTCACAAATAGGGAAGGGACCCAGGAACTTAGGTGCCAGTTTAGGAGATGGTACCTTGAGGTGGATATTCCTAGAGGATAGCCATACCAAATCCCCTGGTTTGTAACTGGGCGCCGAACAACAACAACGATCGGCCTGTAGTTTCGATCTGTGGGAGGAGTTGAGAAGGGTAGACTGAATCCTGGACCATGCGGTTTGGAGGGAAGAAATGCGTTCATCTACGGCTGGTAATCCAGAAGGAATGTTGGGGATGGGAAGACAGGGAGGGTGGAACCCATAATTTATAAAGAAGGGCGACTCCTGGGTGGACTCGTTTTTTGCAGAATTGACGGCATACTCTGCCCAAGAGAGGAGTTGAGCCCAATCATCCTGGAAATCGGATATGAAACATCTCAGGTACTTCTCCAGGGATTGATTGATTCTCTCCGTGTGTCCATTGGATGAGGATGATAGGCGGAAGAGAAAGAAGAATAGATGCCCAATCTCTTCGTGAAAGCTCTCCAAAATTTGGATACATAATGAGAACCTCTGTCAGAAACAATGGACGAAGGGATCCCATGAATCTGGAAAATCTGCTCCGTAAAGATATCAGCAAGGGCGGGGGAGGTGGGTAATCCTTTAAGTGGAATGAAATGGGACATCTTCGAGAACCTGTCCACGACCACAAAGATAGTGTTCATTCCTCTGGACTTGGGCAACTCCACAATGAAGTCCATAGAAATGTGGGACCAGGGGTGGTCGGGAACTGGAAGGGGTAACAGAAAACCCTGAGGCTTTTGACGGAGAGTCTTGCTTTGAGCGCACATGGGGCATGCGCGGGTAAACTCCAGAATATCTTGAGACATCCTTGGCCACCAGAAATTCCGATGAATGAGATCAGTAGTCTTCTTAAAACCTGGATGACCTGCGGATTTAGAGGAGTGACCCCAAGACAGGACCTCTGGAACAAATTTGGATGGTACAAAGAGTTTGTTGTCGGGAACGACCAAGTCCTTGGGAATGCATCTCTGGGAGTGCAAAATCTTGTCAAGATTCTTGAAAGAAGACGTGGCGAGAATCCTCTCATGTGGAAGGATAGTCTCCAAAGATTCCTCTGGCCTCTCTTCAGAAGAATGTATTCGGGAGAGTGCGTCTGCCTTTACGTTCTTGGTCCCGGGGATATAGGAAAGGTGAAAATCGAATCGAGAAAAAAAAAGAGCCCAACGAGCCTGTCGTGGACCAAGGCGTTGAGCGTTCTCTATGTAAAGAAGGTTCTTGTGGTCCGTGAGAATATTAAACGGCTCTTTCGACCCCTCCAGCAGGTGTCTCCCCTCTTGAAGAGCCATCTTCACGGCCAGAAGTTCCCTGTTACCCACGTCGTAGTTCCTCTCGGCAGATGAGAATTTCTTGGAAAAATATGCACAGGGATGTAACTTATCTTGTGGCGTGGGTCTCTGAGAAATAACGGCACCAGCGCCGCAATCAGAAGCGTCGACCTCCAGGACGAAGGGAAGTTCGATGTTGGGATGACGGAGAATAGGTGCAAGTATAAAGGCTTCCTTGAGTGTCTCGAAGGCGGAGATGGCCTCAGATGACCAAGCAGAAGGATCAGCTCCTTTTTTGGTGAGCGCAGTGAGGGGTGCCACAATGGTGGAAAAACTCCGTATAAACTTACGATAGTAATTAGCGAACCCTAAAAAATGTTGTATGGCCTTGAGAGAGTTGGGTCTTGGCCATTCAGTGACTGCTTGAAGTTTACCGGAGCCCATCATAAACCCCTCATCGGAAATGATATACCCCAGGAACGGAGTAGAGGTCTGATGAAAGGTGCACTTCTCCAGTTTGGCATACAAATGGTGTTCACGGAGACGGGAAAGGACGTAGGAGGTGTGGCGTATATGGTCCTGGAGATCTTTGGAAAAAATCAGGATATCATCCAAGTATACAATAACAAAAATATTGAGTACCTTACGAAAGACGTCGTTGATGAAATCCTGGAAGACAGCGGGAGCATTACATAAGCCGAAAGGCATTACCAGATATTCGTAGTGTCCACTACGTGTGTTGAAGGCCGTCTTCCATTCATCCCCCTTCCTGATGCGCACCAGGTTATAGGCACCACATAGATCCAACTTGGAAAAAATCTTGGCCCCCTGTAATTTATCGAACAGTTCAGTAATAAGGGGAAGGGGGTAACGATTTTTAATAGTGATGTGGTTTAAACCCCTGTAGTCGATGCAAGGCCTCAACGACCCATCCTTTTTCTTGATGAAGAAAGACCCAGCCCCTGCTGGGGAATTGGAGTGACGAATAAAGCCTTTCTTGAGATTCTCCTGGATATATTCATCCATAGCGTGAGATTCTGGTAACGACAAGGAGTAGGTCTTGGACTTGGGTAGGGAGTAACCTGGAACTAGTTCGATCAGATAATCGTAAGTCCTGTGTGGCGGCAAAAGGTCTGACTGTACCTTATTGAAAACGTCCCGGAATTGATGGTAAAAGGAAGGTAGAATAACTTCGGGAACAGAGGTATTGGCCAGCAGTTGATGAGTCTCGCCTGACCTCGGCCTCCAGGAAATGGGAGCAGAGGAAGTCCAGTCAATGAGAGGATTGTTAAGCTGTAGCCAAGGAAGACCAAGGGTGATAGGTATCCCAGGAGCGTGAATGGCATCAAGAACTAAGATCTCCTTGTGCAGATGTGAGGACAGAAGCAAGGGAGCCGTCTCTAAGGAGATGTGGGCCGGGGTAAGAGGACGTCCATCGATACCGACTAGTGCGATGGGAACCTTCTTTCTCACGAGTTGTATGCGATTTAACCTGGCGAATTCAAGATCCACGAAGTTTCCTCCAGCTCCTGAGTCAATGAAAGTGGTGGTAGAAGTCTTGAACTTATCGCCTGAAAGGGAGACTGGAAATGTAAGTTTCTTAGGGAGTTCACCTTTTGAAAGGGTTGACGTGGAGACATTACACCCAGAGAGAGCCCCTCTGTACTCACTGGGTGTTCCCGTTTCCCGGACGCAGTGGACACTCCTGAACCAGATGTTCCATGGATCCGCAGTAGAAACACAATTCCCCGGCGTGGCGGAACTGCCGTATCGGTGTGTGGATGCGTTGTACCCCCAATTGCATTGGCTCTGGCAACTCCAGTGCAGGACGAAGAGGTATGGTAGCACTTGGGGGAGCAGGAGTGTTGCTGGGAGTACTGGAGAACGGAACTTGAAAGTTATGGACACGAGTGCGCTGACGCTCCGAGCGGCGTACCTGGATACGTTGATCCACTCGGACAGCCAAATCAATGAGGACCTTCAATTGATCTGGCCTGGATTGGCGAGAGTGTTCATCCTTGATGGGATTTGCCAGGCCCTGCCAGAACACGGAGACGAGAGCCTCTTGTCCCCAGTTAGTCTCGGCTGCTAGAGTCCGGAATTCCACAGCATACTGCATCACCATTCGCCGTCCCTGAGTGATCTGGAGGAGAGAAACAGATGCCATCTCCCGACGAGCGGGAGAATCGAATACTTGTTGAAACTCAGCTTTAAATGCCGGGTAATCTTGGGTAAGGTCAGAACGTTGCTCCCAAACCGGGGAAGCCCAAGCCAGGGCGCTGCCAGTGAGGAGGTTATAAATGTAGGCTACCTTCTTGCGATCAGTATTGTAGAGATGGGGGGCCATTTCAAACTGCACCTCACACTGGTTTAGGAAACCCCTACAATCTTGCGGTTCACCTGCATAAGGCTTGGGGGGAGGAATCCTTACATCTGAGCTGCTAACTGCGCTTGCGGAGTGGGGGCTTACATCTGGCGGGGTCGCGGTCGGTACCCTGTCTGAGAGTACTGCGACCTGGCGTGTAAGTGCCACAATTTGATCCGCCATGGCCTGGTTTTGCTGAAGCAGATTGGAGAGAAACTGTTGAAGTTCGGTCTGGTCTGCATTTGAGGGCTCAACATAATGTTACGCCGGTGCTGCCCGCAGACCAGACCCGTCCCCTGAGCTGAAGGGGGAAGTGGTAATACACACACCCGCAGCAAAGGGAGCGTGTCCGGAGTGTGGTATGAAGCGTTGCCAGGCCAGGTGTAGTAAGGTAGACAATACTTGCCGGTACCGGTTGTAGAGATAGAGTAAATGATGCCGTGCTGAAGTCAGGGAGTGGAGAGTGGAGATAGGTCGTAGTCCAAGCCGTGTTCAAGGGGTTACCAGAGTGAGCGTTGTCCAAGGAGTGCCGAGATCGAGAGCTAGAGGGGGTAGTCATACGAGCTGCGTCAGAACCTGTGGAAACACTGAGAGAATCCAGAAGTACTTCCATACAGAGACTATGTCGAGCAAAGACTGAGAGCAGAGAGGAGCTAGATAAAGCAGGAAGGTCCAATTAGGAATGGAGGCGGGACAGGAAGAGCTACAGGGAGACACTGCAGATTGGTGCAGGCATAACAGGCCAGGTGAGTTTTGTTAGTAACCTGAGTATGCCCGTGCAGTGTGCGGGGGCGGAGCCTGAGGTCCGGGGGACGGGAATAAGAGTGTGCAGACTGAGCGTGCTCCGTAACTCGTGTACGCGTGTGAACCGAGCCAATGGATGGTGCAGGTGTGCATGCAGGAGGGCGTGGGCGCACCCGGCGCTGAGCAGAGGAATCGCCGAGGGGAGTGATCCCGTGACGGCGGCAGGGGCGAGGAGCCGTGGAGGCCGGTAAGGCAGGATTGTTTTGTGTGTCCAGGGGCTCCCTGCGGGGAGGGAGTGCTCTGTGTGGGGAGCGAGGAGAACGCCGATTCCTGACATATTTATACAGTACGATCGCCTGTAAGAGCCGTGCAATAAGACGCAGCGTCTCCATGCAGTTCTTACAGGATGCTTTTTTTTAACCAGCTATGGCGCTTTAGAACTTTAAGCGCGATAGCAGCGGGGAAAAAAACAGCTTGTGCGATCGGACATGTTTTTGCCCGCACGGACCAAAATGCGCTTCACTTCTTAGTGAATCCCGCATTTGGCTTCACTTTGTAACGGGCGAGTCAACATTTCCCAATCAAATGCGAAAGCTCACTCATAGCCCCCTTAATTTGTTTTGTGCTCACTTCATTTTCACAGTTTCTGGTGGATTATTTTATTCCCGTTCGAATTTTGATAATTTTTCTCTCCTCAGGTTATGGTGGTTGATCTTTCCGTCGCTGTGGGGACAACCAGCAATATTATCCCCGCTTCAAACCTTGTCCTAAAAGCTCTGGGGACCAAAAGTTGCATGTAATCCTCGTCGTTGTCGGCCTGGATGCTCTTCCATTACAGGCTATGTTCTAGGACATCCCAAATCTGACATATGTATCCTGCCAGAGAATTGTGTTGAATGCACAAAGCAAGAGGTGCTACAAACCCTGTGAAGAAGACACATGTGATGGTTTTAGTAGTAGTGAGGGGTCACATTGCTCAGATGACTGTAGACCAGGATGCAAGGGTAAGCCTGGATTGGTTCGCCATGATGGCGAATGCATCCGTCCTTTTAGGTGCCCTCACCAACAACAGAGTTAACAGCTTGGAACTACCAGCTAGACACACTTACAGTATGTGGTACACACACCCTTACCACACACACTAACTCTTTTCTTACTATCTCAAATGCAAGACTTTACAAGCAATCAACTAGCAATGAAAACGTCAGGAGCTGTGTTGGGTTAACTTGTCAAAACTACCTACATAAGCAAGAGCCTGTGACATGTTCAATATCATAAACAGAATCTTAGTAACCACGTTAGATAATCCCCAGGTAAAATGTTATGTATAATTATCTGACTGTAATCTGATTCTTAGTGTCTTGAATCACCACACTCTAGGGTTCTTGTTTAGATTTTTTTTTTCAGACTTACAGTATGTCACGAAATGTATCCCCATCAGATTTTACTTATATATACTTACATAATATATTTCCAATGTAAGTGTCTCAGTTATGTTTGTATAATCTGCTCTGTTCAATAAATGTGTCTTTCTCATTACAAATTGGGTATTTCTAAGTCTTTTAGTTTGTTCATCAGTTTAGTACATACAAATGTAGCAAGAATTACTGTTTCCTTGAACGCACGAAACAAAACGCAATTTCCAGGCTCTTCTTTGCTTCGCGGATCCTGTGACTGCAGCTGCTGAATGATGTTTTTTACGGCTGCACTGGTACTTTGCGGTAACGAGGCAGTGCTAGCGTGTATATAAGTTATATTCAATGTACTGCATTCTCAGGCCATTGCTACACTAATGCACGTGTTATACTGTTCTGGATATTGTAACTGGAGGCAGAACTAAGGGGGCGGCGAATGGGACACTTTCCTGGCGTGCAGCCTGAAAGCGGGCACATAATTCCCATCTGAGGTCACCACAGTTCAGGGAAGTGAGGAGTATTGGAAGTCAGAGGCATGCAGGGGAAGTCAAAGCTCAAAACACAAGAACTTGGGACTTTTTTGGAGGTTTACTGTACTTTGTAACTTTGTACAGCAGTTTGCAGCATTACACATGTCTTCCTCCATTTGGAACGAAGTTAATCAAATTATGAGAAAGCTGTATCATTAAATTAACATAAGATGTGTTTACATGCAGGGTAATAGCTTTAAAACATGTCTTTCCAGGAACATATTTCTTTCACAGAAAGAATTAATACATTGGACAGAAACAAAACTTTTTTTTAAATGCAATTCAAATTACATCCCTGGTCCAGCTGACATCCAGTACTGTTCTGTTCTCACAAAACAAACAGGGTAGACCAACATGTAATTAAGTGCCATTGATTTCTTTGTTTTGTTTCATAAGAATGTAGCCCCGGTCCCTTTGGGCTCACAGTTACCCACCTCCTTGCCTCCGCGGCGGCCGTGGGTGCCGCCGAAGTCAGTGACGAACTCGCCGGCTGGCCGGAAAGGTGGGGGCAAGAGCAGAGAGCGCTCTGGTGCTCCGGAGGCTCCGCGGCACATCCGCTTAGCGGGGCTGCCATCTTCAGTTGCGCACGCATGCGCAGAAGGTAGTAGTAGTGCTGCAGCATAGTAAGGGTTTTTCACATGCGCACGAGTGCAGGAGCGGCAGCCATTGCTTATAGGCTCTGCATGGGGGACTACAATCCCCAGCAGCCCTAGGGGCTACTAGTCATCTGACCCACAGCAGCCAACAGGAGATTAGGATTCCCTGCAGCAGGGAATATTACATAGTTATGTAACCCTGTTTCCCCCCCCCCAGTCTCTACGGGAGTGTGAGGGGTGCATGGGGGCTGGTTACCTGCGGTGTGGTGCGTACCTGTGAGGAAGAGGAGGGCCTGAGCTTCCCGCGATGTTGTGGGGGAGCCAGGACCGGGCTTCTGAGGTGATAGCCTCCATATTATCTTAGTGGTGCAGCGCCTCCATCTTCTATACTCCCAGGGTAATGGGATAGGACCGGTATAGAAGAACCCCTCAGGTCCCAGGGTTATACTCTCCAAATCACACACAGTCTTTACGGGTGCAGAACAGTCTCTTTATTTGACAGAGCAACGATATCCCAACGATAAGGCTTCCAGCAACCACAATACAATCGCCAGTGCAAAGTACAACCTGCTCAACTCCCACAACCTCCTCCTCTCCTTCCCGCCAAGTCACTTTGGCCGACTGGATGGTTTGAGCTAGGGCTGCAATACCCAGTGGCCCACCCCCAAGGTTAGCCTCGAGGTGGGTCTTGAATTCTCTCCCCATCGCCCCTGGCAGCGGGGTGAGGGCATTGGTCCACCAGTCTAGGATTCTATCAGCTCTACTTATAGACGCTGATCGGTTTGGTTCCTCTCGCTCTCAACCGGCATGCTGCGCTGGGGAGCCCGTAGCCTCCTGATACTCCTCGGACCGTTCCGCAGGATTCGTGACTCACGGCCTAATACTCATCGGCTCTAGACTCTTGGTTTCACTGCTCACTCAAACACTTCTTAAGCTACTCTCTCTATTGAAGAACCATCAATCAGAGAGGGACATGGCACACAGCAAGGATGAAGAACAACCACTCGCCGGAGTGGGCTGCTAAATATAGAGCTAGCCCCTCCCCTCCTGGTGTCAGCAGAACCTCCCTCTTGCTCACGCCTGCAGCAGAGTCCAGGCCTGCGTCTACCACTCAGGTTAGGGCTATGAATGGAGAAAACCCATAATGATTACTGGCGCCTGATCTTAACAGGACTTACCACAGTAGAAGGGAGATAGGTATAGCCTGAGCTGTTTACAGGGGGCTACAGTTACATAGTAGATGAGGTTGAAAAAAGCCGAAGGTCCATCAAGTTCAACCTATGCGAAATTTAGACAACAGATACTTTATCCTATATCTATACTTACTTATTGATCCAGAGAAAGGCAAACAAAAAACTCCATTAAGGGGAAAAATTAATTCCTTCCTGACTCCAAGAACTGGCAATCAGTTTAATCCCTGGATCAACATCCTTCAAATGTATACTTATTTGGTATATCCCTGTACACCTTTCCCATCTAAAAGATGTCTAACCTTTTTTTGAACAAATCTATTGTATCTGCCATCACAGTCTTCATGGGTAATGAATTCCACATTTTAACTGCCCTTACTGTAAAGAACCCTTTCCTTTGTTGCTGGTGAAATTTCCTTTCCTCCAACCTTAAGGGATGGCCCCGAATCCTTTGTACTGGCCGTGGGAAGAATAGTTCTTTTGAAAGCTCCTTGTATTGTCCCCGAATATATTTGTATATAGTTATCATATCCCCTCTTAGAAGCCTCTTTTCTAATGTAAATAAATCTAATTTAGCTAGCCTCTCCTCATAAGTTAGATTGTTCATCCCCTTTATTAATTTAGTGGCTCTTCTCTGCACTCTCTCTAGTTCCATAATGTATTTTCTTAGGATTGGTGCCCAAAATTGTACTCCATTTTCAAGGTGTGGTCTTACTAATGCTTTGTAAAGGGGCATAATTATGTTTACTTCCCTTCCATCCATTGCCCGTTTGATGCAAGATAAGATCTTGTTTGTCTTTGCAGCTACTGCATGACATTGGGCACTATTGCAAAGCCTGCTGTCTACAAGCACTCCTAAATCCTTCTCCATCAAGGATTCCCCCAATATATCTCCATTTAATTTGTAAGTCGCCTTTTTATTCTTGCATCCCAAATGCATAACCTTACATTTATCTGTATTAAACCTCATCTGCCATTTACCTACCCACGTTTCCAGTCTCTCCAAGTCCTTCTGAAGAGAAATTACATCCTGCTCTGATTCTATTACTTTACACAATTTAGTATCATCAGCAAAGATGAAGACTTTGCTCTCGATCCCAACCTCAAGGTCATTAATAAACAAGTTAAAAAGCGGGGGTCCCAGTACCGATCCCTGAGGTACTCCACTCACGACTTTAGCCCAACCTGAAAAAGTTCAATTTATGACAACCCTCTGTTGTCTGTCCTTTAACCAGTTTTCAATCCAGGTGCATATATTATTACTGAGTCCAATTTTCTTTATTTTGTACACCAACCTCGTGTGAAACCATATCAAAAGCCTTTGCAAAATCTAAATAGACCACATCAACTGCATTACCCTGGTCTAAATTCCTACTTACCTCCTCAAAGAAACAAATAAGGTTAGTTTGGCAAGATCTATCCTTCATAAATACATGCTGACTATTACTAATAATTTTGTTTTCCATTAGGTATTCCTGAATATTATCCCATATTAAACCTTCAAGTAGTTTCCCTACTATTGAAATCAGGCTTACTGGTCTGTAATTTCCCGGTTGTGAATAGATACTTTTGGTGCGCTGTGAGCCACGCCAGTCGGGAGAGGGACCGCAAAGGAACAGGTAGTGTCCATGGAGCAGTGTTCCTCTGGACTAGGCCAGACCTTGTTCCCGAGGCCTCAGTTAGGCCCTGACTCACTATAGATTGTGGTTGCTATAGGGAAAGCCCATTGTCAGGGACCTTTCCCCAGTAGCTCAACCTAGTCAGGTACAGCACCGGTGAGATGCCGCCCAGTGACTGCGGCATGTGGACTGGGAACAGATCACCTACACGGTATAGACGGTACAGTGATATTATCCATGCCGGAATTCACCCCACGCATAGGAGGACGACAACATTGGATCAGACGGATCCCCTTTTTGTCATTCTGCTATACCTGGGTGCAGGAGCCCTGGGCAGGTATCTAACCCAGTGCACTAACACTCCACGGGATAGCGCTATCTCCAACACTTTGGGGTGAGCCCTAACATTGGGAAGGGACATCAGGGCACCCGGCACCCAATGTACTCTGGGGACATTCACTATTGGTATCCAATGGGGATATATATATATATATACAGGTAAACCCCGTTATAGCGCGGTCCTCGGGGTCCACCCCGAGACCACCGCGCTAGTAACGGGGTTGCGCTAATTTAAAATAAAAAAAATGGCTGCCACGCGCCTGATCGACGCTCCGGTGGGTTTTTCTCGCGATATGTAAGCTGGGGTCCGGTTGCTAGGGCCGCCTGGTTACCATGGCTTGTGACAGGTAGGCCAGACAGGCCTGTGACACACCCGCTATTCCACCTCCTCTTGGCCGGTGAGTGAGCTGCTCCTGCCAGGCTCCTCCCTCCTGGCCCTGCGGCTCCTTCCCAGATGATATTCGTCTCCTGCCTGGCAGTGACGTGTCCCTTACCTGGCGGCTTGTGTGGGGTAAGGAGAGGTGTAGTACCGGGGAAGGAAGATCTGGGCCTGCGGTGTGAGAGGATCCGGAGAGCTGAATTCGTAGCGAGGTCCCCTTAGCGTCTCTCACATGTGTCCCGACACCCCCCCTCCTCCCGACACCCCCCGTCCTCCTGACACCCCCCCTCCTCCCGACATCCCCCCTCCTCCCGACACCCCCCCCTGCCAGCTCCGCTCCGATCTCAGCAGCTGACACCAAAGGTAGGGAGGGGGAGTGGGAAGTGTTGTGTAGTGTGCTGTGAGAGTGTGCTGTGAGTGCTGTGTGGTGTGAGAGATGAGTGCTGTGTGAGCAGTGTGCAGTGTAGAGTGTGTGCAGTGTGTGCAGTGTAGAGTGTGTGCAGTGAGTGCTGGGAGTGTGTGCAGTGTGTGCAGTGTGTACAGTGTAGAGTGTGTGCGGTGTGTGCAGTGTAGAGTGTGTGCAGTGTGTGCAGTGTAGAGTGTGTGCAGTGTGTGCAGTGTGTGCAGTGTAGAGTGTGTGCAGTGTAGAGTGTGTGCTGTGTGAGCAGTGTAGAGTGTGTGCAGTGAGTGCTGGGTGCAGTGTGTGCAGTGTGTGCAGTGTAGAGTGTGTGCAGTGTGTGCAGTGTAGAGTGTGTGCAGTGTGAGCAGTGTAGAGTGTGTGCAGTGTGTGCAGTGTAGAGTGTGTGCTGGGAATGTGTGCAGTGTGTGCAGTGTAGAATGTGTGCAGTGTGCGCAGTGTAGTGTGTGCAGTGTGTGCAGTGTAGAGTGTGTGCTGGGAGTGTGTGCAGTGTGTGCAGTGTAGAATGTGTGCAGTGTGCGCAGTGTAGTGTGTGCAGTGTGTGCAGTGTAGATTGTGTGCAGTGAGTGCTGGGAGTGTGTGCAGTGTGTGCAGTGTGTGCAGTGTGTGCAGTGTTGAGTGTGTGCAGTGTGAGCAGTGTAGAGTGTGCAGTGTAGAGTGTGTGCAGTGTGTGCGCAGTGTGTGCAGTGTAGAGTGTGTGCAGTGAGTGCTGGAAGTGTGTGCAGTGTAGATTGTGTGCAGTGTGTGCAGTGTAGAGTGTGCAGTGAGTGCAGTGAGTGCTGGTAGTGTGTGCATTGTAGAGTGTGTGCAGTGTGTGCAGTGTAGAGTGTGTGCAGTGTGTGCAGTGTAGAGTTTGTGCAGTGTGTGCAGTGTAGAGTGCGTGCTGGGAGTGTATGCAGTGTGTGCAGTGTAGAGTGTGTGCAGTGGTTGCAGTGTACAGTGTGTGCAGTGTGTGCAGTGTGTGCAGTGTAGAGTGTGTGCAGTGAGTGCTGGGAGTGTGTGCAGTGTGTGCAGTGTGTGCAGTGTAGAGTGTGTGCAGTGTGAGCAGTGTAGAGTGTGTGCATTGTGTGCCGTGTAGAGTGTGTGCAGTGTGATCAGTGTAGAGTGTGTGCAGTGTAGTGTGTGCAGTGAGTGCAGTGTAGAGTGTGTGCAGTGAGTGCTGGGAGTGTGTGCAGTGTGTGCAGTGTAGAGTGTGTGCAGTGTTGAGTGTGTGCAGTGTGAGCAGTGTAGAGTGTGCAGTGTAGAGTGTGTGCAGTGTGTGCGCAGTGTGTGCAGTGTAGAGTGTGTGCAGTGAGTGCTGGAAGTGTGTGCAGTGTAGATTGTGTGCAGTGTGTGCAGTGTAGAGTGTGCAGTGAGTGCAGTGAGTGCTGGTAGTGTGTGCATTGTAGAGTGTGTGCAGTGTAGAGTGTGTGCAGTGTGAGCAGTGTAGAGTGTGTGCATTGTGTGCCGTGTAGAGTGTGTGCAGTGTGATCAGTGTAGAGTGTGTGCAGTGTAGTGTGTGCAGTGAGTGCAGTGTAGAGTGTGTGCAGTGAGTGCTGGGAGTGTGTGCAGTGTGTGCAGTGTAGAGTGTGTGCAGTGTGTGCAGTGTAGAGTGTTTGCAGTGTGTGCAGTGTAGAGTGTGTGCTGGGAGTGTGTGCAGTGTGTGCAGTGTAGAGTGTGTGCAGTGTGTGCAGTGTAGAGTGTGTGCAGTGTGTGCAGTGTAAAGTTTGTGCAGTGTGTGCAGTGTAGTGTGTGCAGTGTGTGCAGTGTAGAATGTTTGCAGTGGTTGCAGTGTAGAGTGTGTGCAGTGAGTGCTGGGAGTGTGTGCAGTGTGTGCAGTGTGTGCAGTGTGTGCAGTGTAGAGTGTGTGCAGTGTGTGCAGTGTAGAGTGTGTGCAGTGTGTGCAGTGTAGAGTGTGTGCAGTGTAGAGTGTGTGCTGGAGTGTGTGCAGTGTGTGCAGTGTAGAGTGTGTGCAGTGTGTGCAGTGTAGAGTGTGTGCAGTGTAGTGAGTGCTGGGAGTGTGTGCAGTGTGTGCAGTGTAGAGTGTGTGCAGTGTGTGCAGTGTAGAGTGTGTGCAGTGTGTGCAGTGTGTGCAGTGTAGAGTGTGTGCAGTGTAGAGTGTGTGCTGGAGTGTGTGCAGTGTGTGCAGTGTAGAGTGTGTGCAGTGTGTGCAGTGTAGAGTGTGTGCAGTGTAGTGAGTGCTGGGAGTGTGTGCAGTGTGTGCAGTGTGAGCAGTGTAGAGTGTGTGCAGTGTGTGTAGTGTAGAGTGTGTGCAGTGTGTGCAGTGTAGAGTGTGTGCAGTGAGTGCTGGGAGTGTGTGCAGTGTGTGCAGTGTAGAGTGTGTGCAGTGTGTGCAATGTAGAGTGTGTGCAGTGTGTGTAGTGTATAGTGTGTGCAGTGAGTGCTGGGAGTGTGTGCAGTGTGCTGTGAGCAGTGTGTGTCCAGGGGTGCAGTGTGTGCAGTGTAAAGTGTGTGCAGTGTGTGCAGTGTAGAGTGTGTGCAGTGAGTGCTGGGAGTGTGTGCAGTGTGTGCAGTGTAGAGTGTGTGCAGTGTGTGCAGTGTAAAGTTTTTGCAGTGTGTGCAGTGTAGAGTGTGTGCAGTGAGTTCTGGGAGTGTGTGCAGTGTGCTGTGAGCAGTGTGTGTGCATTGTGTGCAGTGTGTGCAGTGTAGAGTGTGTGCAGTGAGTGCTGGGAGGGTGTGCAGTGTGCTGTGAGCAGTGTGTGTGTGTGCAGTGTGTGCAGTGTGTGCAGTGTGTGCAGTGTAGAGTGTGTGCAGTGAGTGCTGGGAGTGTGTGCAGTGTGCTGTGAGCAGTGTGTGTGCACTGTGTGCAGTGTGTGCAGTGTAGAGTGTGTGCAGTGATTGCTGGGAGTGTGTGCAGTGTGTGAAGTGTAGAGTGTGTGCAGTATGTGTAGTGTAGAGTGTGTGCAGTGGTTGCAGTGTAGAGTTTGTGCAGTGTGTGCAGTGTAGAGTGTGTGCTGGGAGTGTGTGCAGTGTGTGCAGTGTAGAGTGTGTGCAGTGGTTGCAGTGTACAGTGTGTGCAGTGTGTGCAGTGTAGAGTGTGTGCAGTGAGTGCTGGGAGTGTGTGCAGTGTGTGCAGTGTAGAGTGTGTGCAGTGTGAGCAGTGTAGAGTGTGTGCAGTGTGTGCAGTGTAGAGTGTGTGCAGTGTGTGCAGTGAGTGCAGTGTAGAGTGTGTGCAGTGAGTGCTGGGAGTGTGTGCAGTGTGTGCAGTGTAGAGTGTGTGCAGTGTGTGCAGTGTGTGCAGTGTAGAGTGTGTGCTGGGAGTGTGTGCAGTGTGTGCAGTGTAGAGTGTGTGCAGTGGTTGCAGTGAAGAGTGTGTGCAGTGTAGAGTGTGTGCAGTGAGTGCTGGGAGTGTGTGCAGTATGTGCAGTGTAGAGTGTGTGCAGTGTGTGCAGTGTAGAGTGTGTGCAGTGTGTGCAGTGTAGAGTGTGTGCAGTGAGTGCTGGGAGTTTGTGCAGTGTGTGCAGTGTAGAGTGTGTGCAGTGTGTGCAGTGTAGAGTGTGTGCAGTGTGTGCAGCGTAGAGTGTGTGCAGTGTGTGCAGTGTAGAGTGTGTGCTGGGAGTGTGTGCAGTGTGTGCAGTGTAGAGTGGTGCAGTGTGTGCAGTGTAGAGTGTGTGCAGTGTGTGCAGTGTAGAGGGTGTGCAGTGTGAGCAGTGTAGAGTGTGTGCAGTGTAGATTGTGTGCAGTGAGTGCTGGGAGTGTGTGCAGTGTGCTGTGAGCAGTGTGTGTCCAGCGGTGCAGTGTGTGCAGTGTAAAGTGTGTGCAGTGTGTGCAGTGTAGAGTGTGTGCAGTGAGTGCTGGGAGTGTGTGCAGTGTGTGCAGTGTAGAGTGTGTGCAGTGTGTGCAGTGTAGAGTGTGTGCAGTGAGTTCTGGGAGTGTGTGCAGTGTGCTGTGAGCAGTGTGTGTGCATTGTGTGCAGTGTGTGCAGTGTAGAGTGTGTGCAGTGAGTGCTGGGAGTGTGTGCAGTGTGCTGTGAGCAGTGTGTGTGCAGTGTGTGCAGTGTGTGCAGTGTGTGCAGTGTAGAGTGTGTGCAGTGTAGAGTGTGTGCAGTGTAGAGTGTGTGCAGTGAGTGCTGGGAGTGTGTGCAGTGTGTGCAGTGTAGAGTGTGTGCAGTGTGTGCAGTGTAGAGTGTGTGCAGTGAGTGCTGGGAGTGTCTGCAGTGTGCTGTGAGCAGTGTGTGTGCAGTGTGTGCAGTGTGTGCAGTGTGTGCAATGTGTGCAGTGTGTGCAGTGTGTGCAAAAAAATTTTTTAAACGGAAGCCACGTGAAAACCGCGTTATAACCGATTTCGCAGTATAACGGGGCGCGCTATAACGGGGTTTACCTGTATATATATATATATAATCCAAAAAACAGCCGGCACTCCACTTGAAAGTAAACAAAGTTTGGTGCTTATCCCATAACACAATAATAGACCATACGATACCAGTTGAAGCACGACATCAAGGGACAGCACACAGATAAGTTGATCACAAATTCTTTGTATTGAAAAAGGGACACAAAAAACCACGGCACCACCTTGAGAAAGGTTCCACTGGGGGACCGAAACGTCGGTTTTTGTGTCCCTTTTTCAATACAAAGATTTTGTGATCAACTTACCAGTGTGCTGTCCCTTGATGTCGTGCTTCAACCGGTATCGTATGGTCTATATATATGTAGCCAGGTCTCCTTTTTGCCCACTGACCCCCCTCCTTCCTCCGCATACAGCCGCCGCACACGAGGGAGTGAGGAGGCCGGTGCGCGAATAGCGCGTTACTGTGGAGTGCTGGCCGGTTGCCGGGGACGCGATCGGGCCGTTGCTAGGGCCGCGGTCACGTCTCTAAGGTCCGGGCGGCTGGGTAAGCGGAGCGCCGCCATTGCAGGTGCGTTGCGCATGCGCAAGGGTACCGGAGCGCCGGGAAGACCACAGATAGATCGCGCATGCGCAGAAGATAGACTAGAGACAGGACAGAGTCGCGCGAGAGTAGGGATAGTGGTAGCGAGGTCGAGGCGGCCATTAGAGGTTAGTGCAGGCGCAGGGAAGGTGCGCACGCGGCCCCAATGTAAGTACAGCCTCCACGGGACTACAATTCCCATGAGGCTTAGGGCCAAGCACACCAGGTGCTACAGTGTGGCCAATGAGGGCCAAGAGTCTGAGAGGCAAGTGGATACATTTTCGCGGGCTGCGTTGGCAGTCAGAGACCGGAGCAGCCCAGGGAAGGAGGTAGGGTACAGGAGTCGGGGACTCCCTGTACTAGGCCAGCATTCCCAGGGCCCGAGATAGCTCAGCTCCCCAGTAAGGTGAGTGTTGCCAGGGGCAGCCCTCAGGTTAGGGACCCTGCCACTTACATTAGTGGGAGCTGGGAAAGAAAGGTTACAGAGAGTTGGAGTCAGGGAGCTGTGAGGGAAGGAAGGGTGCGGGGAGCGAGTGCAGCTCCTGCCCCATATAGGTACCCACACCCCAGGTAGGCCCCAAGTCCCCACTAGATTAGTGGGTAAGTGCTTAGGGAGGCCCAAGATAGGGACACTACCCTTAGTGTAGAGTGCTGCCTTGTCAGAGTCACGGCTGTTAGTGCTGTGAGGTCTGACAGGCAGGCACCTTGTTGTGCAGCACGTTGGCTGCAAGCATTTAGTGAGGCTGAAGGGACTTGGGTAGTTAGGGGAGTGGGACAGGCCATAACCCCTGCAGGCCCATAGGAGTTCCCCAAGCCACTTTAGGTTGCGGTACTACAGGGACAGGCCCTAGGTTAGGGTTCCTGTCACGTTAGTACCACTTAGATAGATAGGGAAGCAGCGGCTGCTGCTGTTCCTGTGGAAGCGGTTGGACCCACGTTGGGGTCCACAGAGACTGTTCCCGAGTGGGACCGCTCTAGCGGTCCACGTGCGAGGAGTCCGGTTGGGGATCGGCAGACGTCATCCTGCTACAGACCCTTTTTGAAGAGTTGCTGACCCGAGCACCGGAGTGCTCGGCAGGTATCACACATTCTTAAGTGCACCACCGGGCCCTTAACGTAATTAGTGACTGCGCAGTCACCCACGTTCCCTCTGCAAGAGTGCGGCACATTGGGTGGGGGTTCTTTGGACACTGGGTGGGATCACCTAGTGTTGGGGAGCGTCCTGCGAGACGTCGCAGTAAGTGTCTCCTCGTGAGAGGGACACAGGTCATTATGAATGTGATGAGTTGTTATGCATGTTAGTAAAGCCATTAGTTATTATACCCCACTGTGTATGTGATTATTAGTGATTGTCCTGCGAGGAACCACTCCCCCTCCAGCGGGAGCCATCGCAGGTGGAGGCGCTGCATCATGTAAGTGATCACCCCTAGTATTGTGTTAGGTCCCAGGTTCCCCGTGGCGGAAGCTCAGCCCTCCTGTGAGCTAACAGGTAATGCACCACACCTATGGTAACACCGTATGTTCCTTGCACCCACATCAGATCTGCGATTGGGGGGGGGAATACCCGTTACATATATATATATATATATATATATATATATACACATGTAGCCAGGTCCCCTCTGCGTGTTGCTGCCCCGCGACCTTCCCCCTCATTTTCTCCACTGCCAGGGATCACTCGATAGACCCACCGGCATTTCTGGAGGGTGGGGGCCAGTGCAGGGAGCGGGTTAGCGTTCCGGTGGTTCCCGGCGGCTCCCGAGCAGGGCGCCGCCATCGTGTTATATATTGCGCATGCGCAGTAAGTCCCGGCGGCCCGGCAGAGTTCGCGCATGCGCAGGATAAGCGCGCGAAGCCCTAGCCTACCAGGGAAGGTAGTAGCCAGGGACTACAGATCCCATGAGCCTTAGGGGATCCCATGTGACGCCAGGGAGCCAATAGGGCTGCAGGATCTCCCTGCTTGCAGGGAATTAGATACATTTCGCGCACGAGGAGCACGTCAGTTCTGGACCAGGAAAGCTAGGGGAAGGAGGTGAGTGCAGGGGTCAGTGACCCACTGCAATAGGCCAGAACACCCCTAGGCCCCAGATAGGTCCTGAACTCCACCAGCTTGTGGTGCTTAGGGACTGGCCCTAAGATAGTATCTATCCCTTTAGTGTTAGTGGTAGATAGGGACACAGCGAACGCTGCGCTCCCGGAACGGAGGCTTGGGCTCAGGCCTACGCCACAGAGACAGAGACTATATCCAGGGTGGGATCGCCCCTGGCAGACCCCATGCGAGGAGACCCGGGATCATTAAGCATCACCAAGCGACTGATCCTTTGCGAAGTTGTTTGCTGACCCGAGTGCATGAGCGCTCGGCAGGTACCTCATAAGTGCACCAACCTATACCATTCTAACATTATCTATTCACATAGTGGCAGCGCTGACCACGGGACAAAAGGGGGTAGGCTGTGGACACGGTGTGGGGATACACGGTGGTGGGCGAGTATACTCCTAGTGGAGTAAGAGACACTGAGAGGACTGAGTTACCTGGTGGAGACAACCTCTAGAAGGGAAGTGTCAGTAGGGTACGGTATAAGAGTATGGTATTGCCTGCATATGTATTCTGTGTTACAGTAAACTGGTTATATAAAAATATACCTGAGTACGTGGTTATTGTATATGTGGGTCCTGTGTAGACAAACTTCTATATATCCCTAGAACCCTGCCCAGGTGGAGGCGCTGAAACCAAGAACGACCAGAGGATTCACCCCAGGCTCTCACTGGCGGAGGCTCAGACCTCCTGTGAGCCTGAGAGGTATAACTCACCACACCTGGTAACATACAGGTTCCCCCTTACATTCATATATATGTATATGCGATCGGGGGGGGGGGAGACACCCGTTACATATATATATATATCTTATAACATGGAACAGTAGGCACTCCATCTAGTAAGTCAATGAGGTGGGTGCAAATCCTATATGGTAAAATAGGCAAAACGATATCGTGGTGAGACAAAATCAAAGGCAGCACTCCAAATGATGGTCAAAAAATATATTGTGGTTAACAAGACACCATAACAATGGTATGCAAAAAGCGCACTTCCCTAGTACATTATCTTACTGCACCGACACACTTTATTCGAGCAAATACCCAGTATGTACCTGGCAGATACCTGGAGTGCGCTGCTCCTCACCTCTGACAAGCCCCGTTGTGTTTGCCTTCCCAGCCTGGGTTCATGCCTGGCTGATGGGCGGCTGATCTGTTAAATGATAATGATTAGGATTTAATAGGCTGCAATGCTTCGCGTGTCTACCAGATGGCATAAATTCATGAATTGTAATGCAGTATATATATATATACTGTGCAGTATTGCAGCCAGCGGGAATAAAATGCTTCAATCCCTGCCTGGAAAATACCTCAATGCACTCGGGCAGAAAACAGTCACAAACCTCAATACACCCGGGTATACCCGAATTCGTGGGACTAGCCGAGCTCGAATAAAGTGTGTCGCCAGTGTATGATGCAGATGAAATAAAATTTATTTAAATAAATGTAAGGTAGATAATACACACTTACAAGACATAAAGAGTAAAATTCATGTAAAGGTATCTTTACATACAGACTCCTGGTACAGATCAGCTGAGATGGATGGGGGAAGACGAAACGTGTAAAACTGTGACATCATCGCGCAAGCACGTAGTGTACGTGGTGTTCCGCTGCTAACTAAGGGACTCCTGTATACTGAGTGAGAGGTGAGACCGTTACCATCTCCCACTGTGCCTGCTCTCACTATGACTCTGTCTGCAGTCATTTCTGCTGTGTGTGAGCGTTCCAGCATCAGGTCAAAAGGCAACTGGCTTTCAGTGGGTATACATAAAGGTCTCCCCCATCCATCTCAGCTGATTCAATACTCACTCAATATTCGGCGACTTGTTCAATACTCACGAAGGAGTGACCATGATTCCACCAGGGGCAGTGGAAGATATGAACGCAGAATGCTGCTATCCAGAACAAGACGAGGCCAATCAGCTCTTCTCCTTAGAAAGTGCAACCGAAGAGGATGACTATCACGGTTACTGACTTGTGCCGGAGCTTCAGGAGTGGAAGTCCGGAATACCTAGGAATGTCAAGGTGTATGTCCATAACATGCCCTTGGACAAAGGACAACGGTTGAGTCGGATATACCCTGTTACCTCTGTCGCTATGATGTCCGCTCAAGTAGACACCGTGGCACCGCCTGATCAGCCAACTGAGGTGGCATTTGACTTTGGGGAGTTCACCCTGCCGGCTGCATGGAAGGATCGTCTAACCGCCAAGTTGGAAGAGCGAAAGAACGTATTCTCCATGAACAAAATGGATGTGGGCTGCAGCCAAAACGCCCAACACACTATCCGGTTAAGTGACACCACCCCGTTTCGAGAACGATCCCGGCGTATCACCCCTCGAGATGTGGATGACGTGAGAGACGTGTTACTAGAGATGGAAGAGGTGGGCATTGTAACCGAATCCGGTAGCCCCTACGTGTCACCGATTGCAGTGGTGCAGAAGAAGAACGGGTCGGTTCGATTGTATGTTCACTACCGGACCCTGAATAACCATACCATACCTGATCAGTATACCCTTCCGTGAATTGAAGAAATTCTCAACACGCTGTCGGGAAGTCTTTGTTTCAGCATATTGGACTTGAGATCTGGGTACTATCAGGTGCCTATTAGTGCAGAAGACCAGGAGAAGACGACTTTCATATGTCATCCTGGGCATCTACCAATTCACTTGTATGCCCCAAGGCATTTGTGGGGCTCCAGCAATGTTCCAGCGGTTGATGGAAAGACCATCGAAGACATGAATACACAGGAATGTCTCGTTTACCTGGACGATATCATTTTCTTTGGCAAAACTTTGGAGGAGCATGAGGAATGGCTACTGAAGGTACTGGATCGGCTAGGTCAAGAAGGTTTGAAGCTATCCTTGGACAAGTGTCGAATCTACCATACCTCAGTGACCTACGTGGGACACATAGTGTCCGCAGATGGGATAGCGACTGATCCCGCCAAAATGTAATCTGTGGTGGAATGGCCAAGACCCGGAAATGTCATGGAGCTACGTTCCTTTCTAGGATTCTGCGGCTACTACCGCCGTATCGTGGAAGGGTGTTCCAGCAAAACAAAGGTCATTAACAATCTCCTAAAGATATACCCGGTGGAAACGGGGCGACAGACTACGTCTGCGCAATTGCCCTTGAACGACAAGTGGACAGACACCTGTGAACAAGCCTTCCTCGATCTGAAGAAATCTTAACGGAGACAACCGTTCTTGCTTACGCCGATCCAGAGCGGCCATATTGTACATTCTTCATGTGGATGCAAGCCTCAATGGTCATGGGGCAGTACTACACCAGAAATACCCGTCTGGCCTCCGACCAGTGGCCTACAGTACGTCAGTCGCAGTCTAACCCCCAGAATTATCCTGCCCACATGCTGGAATTCCTCGCTCTCAAGTGGGCAATTGTGGATAAACTCCATGACTATCTGTATGGGGTACGTACAGTAAAGATAACAACCCGTTGACATACATACCGACGACCGCCAAATTGGACATATATGGTTGGAGCACCCATGATCCCCAATATAGGTTCTGGGCTACTTGGGTATTAACTGGGTATCCCCCTTAACCTAGGGGCCCCTCATATTGCAGGGACACTTTGCATCCCTTTGCCCCATTTACCTTTCTGGGCTATGCTGAAGCAGGGAACCCTAGTGGTTAGTCACACAAGCGTTTTTAAGGGGAGATATTTCCGGGAAAATGTGCCTACATGTATCTGAGAATCAGGCATGATTCTCGTGTACATATTTAGGGGAACCGACAACTCCGGGCCCAACTACCTAGGCACATTCTGACAACAATTTATCCTCAAACCCCCCTTGTAACTCATGCAATAGCAATCCCTGCTCACTGCAATCCATGAAAAGGCAAAAACACATACAGGCATATCCCGCATTAACGTACGCAATGGGACCGGAGCATGTATGTAAAGCGAAAATGTACTTAAAGTGAAGCATGACCTTTTTTCCACTTATCGATGCATGTACTGTACTGCAATCGCCATATACGTGCATAACTGATATAAATAACGCATTTGTAACAGCCTCTATATTCTCCCCGCTTGCGCACAGCTTCGGTACAGGTAGGGAGCCGGTATTGCTGTTCAGGACATGCTGACAGGCGCATGCGTGAGCTGCCGTTTGCCTATTGGGCGATATGTCCTTACTCGCGAGTGTACTTAAAGTGAGTGTCCTTCAACCGGGGTATGCCTGTACAATCTTTATTGTCACAAATTACAAGATATGCATTTATAGTTGCTGGGCTCAAGAGCTGACACTCTTGAACTCTTATACTCAGATCAGAGGTTACCTAACAGGGCATCACCTTTATTTAGAGACTGGTTACCTCCTCACCATCACACCTCCCCTCAAGAAGAAGGCTCTAGGACAGTCACCATATTAGGTGGCTTTCTGAGCCTGAAAGAAATTGAGGCTGTTGAGGTATAACAGCGTCTTTCTGGCTGGTAAAAAGTTCTTCAGCCAGATGGAAGTCCTTCCCCACTCCATAGTCCATGTCCACCAGAACGATGTTCTGGGTTGATACCACACTTGCCCCCCCCCCCCTCCACCCAAGGTTTCCCTCCCTAGGTTTGGGGACACTGACCAGTAGGGTCATACATGACTGCATGGGCTTGGGGCTGCTGACTGCAGCAACGCAGGGCTATAAAGTGTGAATTGCTGGTCCATCTCCTTGGGACCAGGCTGCTAGCACCAATGCCCCCTGGTCGTCATCTTTGTCAGGGTCTGTCAGAACACTGTAACCGTCACTAAATACCTATAGTACTGCTGTGTGTCCCTGGGCTCCCTTTCTAACCTTTCCCTCACAACACTGTACTCATTCTGATGGAGGGGATGCTGACCACCTGGGTCTACTGGGCAATCAGTCCACTGGGTCATTGTCACAGGAAACCAAGATTATGAACACCGTAATACCAGGATCCTTTGATTGAACAAAGCATGAGATAAAATAAACTGAATTTATTCACACGAGAAACATACACAGCTTAATTTACAAAATAATACGAAAAAACACTCACGAGAACGGGGCAAAACGAAATAAAGTATCTCCAGAACGAAAGTCCACGAAATATAGTCTCCAGGTATCAATTCCCAGGAGCGGGGTTGATACACAAGCAGGCGACCCGTAACAGTCTTTGGGCTAGGGGTGCGGCTCGCAGCCCCTGTATCTTTGCCGAAAGAAGTATCTTTGTTCTGCCCTTGCAGAATTCATTTACAAGTCCTTAGTTCTAACGAACTTTTACAGCGGGGTACAATCCTTGGTTGCGATGAAACGTCTTTGTACCGCACGCTGTCCTTTCCGATGACACACAGATGAATGCTGTAGAACACAGACCCGATAGCCTGCACGGGCTTATAAAAAAAACCCAAGCCTATCTGGGACATACACAGCCAATCGTGGCATGGGAAGCAAATTCCCACCCTGTGGCAAGCTTTCCAGCAGTTCCTGTAACTGGGCAAAGGGCTTCACGGTATGCCAAGTGTCATACGCTAACCTCACACCTAAACCGCTTAGCATACCTGACCAAGCCTCCTTACTCAGAGATAGAATGTCTACCTTCCTCCCGAGTTCCCGGACATTTGCTAGGCAAACTATTAGTGCATACTTACCGGCATTTAGCACCTTCACCATGTTGTGGCCCTTTGAAGCTTGGGGCTTCCGAGACATCCTGGACATCCTCCGAGACATCCTCTCCACAGGGTATCTCAGAAGTCCGTACCTACACTATGCATGACTAATCCCTGGAATGGCTAATCATGAATTAACATAGTGCTTCTTTAATGTATCCACTGACCTGCCTGGCTGAAGTGTAAATGACCCAGTCCCTATGACTTTAACATACTAAAAGCAGGGCTATTCTTATTTATAACTACGTTTAAGTTAGATATATAGTAACCATCATGGTCTATATGAATTCCCCCAAGCACCCTGCATACCAAAAATGAGGTTGCTACGATGTTCCTATCTAAAGTTAGCTAGTTAATTGAGTGTGTGCTGTGATGTGATTTGTTGGTTACCCCATTCCCCGGTCTGCAGTCTGAGCCCGGAATCAATGTTATATCCCCGGTTCCAATTAATAACTGCAGACATACTTCCCTACTTGACCTTAATAGGCTAAGACAACCCCATCATACATTGGTGCACTCTTGAAACATTACCTGACCGCAAACCACTTATTCAATTAAGCTTGTGGTTACGGCTTTCTCTAGCTTGTCATGTGGCTAGACAGTGAGTCAATGTTGCAATGCTCACCACATAACCACAAGCGTACTTATCCAATTAACCCTCTAAACAGCGGTAAAAGCCCCTTATTACCTAGCGACACATTTTAAACCAGTTAATACACATTAACAGGACTGCAGCCAGCCCTGGGCTGCAGAACTGACAATTTACATTTACTGTAATTGATTCAGGGGCACACAGCCGGGTATAATACCTTTATTTCATGGCTGAGGTACCCCTTCCCCTTGCTCATAGAGTCTTCCCTATACCTCTAAGGGACCACTACCTGTCAGGATCTCCTAGACATCCTGCCTAGCCATAGTTCCTTTCCTTGTCCACCGGGTGTGCTGCTGCTTTCTGTCTGCTCTGGGGTTCTCTGTCCGTTTGTCTTCTTGTTGCTCCTTTCTCTCTGTCCTTATAGTTTCTGCTTCCTGTTAGTACCTTGCATTTGTTTTGAGTCAGACTCCATGCCTATACCCGTGCCACAGCTTATGTTCCTGTACCTGTTCTGTTCCGTGTTACATTTAAGGCACTTGCTGGTAATCTGGTTTGTCCCTGATCCCTGGTCTCGGTCCCTGCTCCCCTGCCCGGTTCCTGCTCCTGTCTTCATGTTGCTGAACCTCTGCGTGTGCCACGACGATCCTGCTTGCTGCCTGCCACCGACCCCTGCTTGCCCACGATGATTCTGCTTGCTGCCTGCCGCCGACTTATGTTTGCCCACGACGATCCGACTTGCTGCTTACCACCGACCTCAGCCCGTTACCCCAACAATCTTTGCCTGCTCCCGCTGTTCCGGCTACCGAGGCCCTACCCGCCACAGGAGTCTCCCGTTACACTAGCTGATCAATTGCTACCACTATCCTATCTGGAGCACCTGGGGATGAGAGCCAGACTGAGCCTATACCTGGGTCCTCAAGCAGATCCGCATCATGTCCCGCACTACTCTTGATAGCTTCGTACGAGTCCCTCTGTCTGAACAGAAGTCAAAATAGGGAACATCACATACACAGGGACACTGGTCAGGCATGATCTGACTTACCTGCCTGATCCCTTCGAGGTCCTCGATGTGTGGGGGCTTCAAAGGTAGAGGAGTGATGTTCTGTGGGGTGGGCTCCAAACGCTGGGGAGCATAAACCACCGTGGTGATAATCGATGCCGACTGCACCTTTGGCAGGGCAACTTCCCAACTGTGGCTCTTTGTGACTGGTGTCACAAGAGCCTCCTCTCCCTGTACTTTCACTGGCATCCCTATCCATGGGTAACGGGGCCTGGGCCAGACCCTAACAGGCTGCCCAGGAGTACCTTGATGCAGTGGACCCCCAGGCCGACTGCTTGGGACCACTGAATGAAAAAATAAATCTTTTGGAGACGGTTGGCTGTATCTGGGTCTGAAGCTGCTGCACTGCTGCCGTCTGCTTCACATGGGGATATAGCCTCTCACAGGATGTCCATCCTGTAACTGGGGAGCTTTGCCCTGGACTGGGGTTACTGGACTCCTCAGGAACCACAGGATCTGTTGGTCCCAATGCAGAGGGAAGGGGACATCCTCAATAGGCAGAGGTACCAAAGGCTCCCCTACCTGGACAAGTGCTGTGCCTGCACCTCTGATGATGACTGCTGCGGAAGCAGCATCCTCTGCAAACGAGCAGATGAGGTGGCTCAAGTCGTTACCGAGTATCACATCAGTACCCAACCCTGGCAAAACACCCACATACCTCATACCTTGACCGGCACCCCGGTCAAGGAACACCCGGGCGACCTGCATTGACCTAGGTCTTCCATCTGGCATGGTTATCTGCATCCCTATGCCCAGGAGCAGATCCTCCGGTTTGACCATAGCAGGTCTCACTAGAGTGACAATAGCACCAGAGTCCATCAGGCCGACTGCCCGAGAATCTCCGATGGTCACTGTCCTCAAATGCTTTCTCCTCACATCATTAGAGTGCAGCCCAACAATTGCAATCGGGTGCCCTACTGTCGCTTATGCTGAGCCACTTGCCAAAGAAGTAAAGGTGCCCATCTGTGTCCACTGCTGGACTTGCTGGATGGCTGCACGCTGCTCTGCTGAAAGAACTAGTCCCACGTAGGCAACTGGGTTTGCAGTCGGAGTGCGTTGCCCCTGAGGGAGACTGTGTGAGCTAGACTGCTCAGGACAGTCAGGTCTAAAGTGCCCAGTCCGATTGAACTGGTAGCACCGTTTCTCATGCTTGAAGTCTGCAGACATGGTTGTTCGCACCTCTGCAGAGTCCATGGGCTTCCCCTGTGGCACAAAGATAACAGGACTGGCGGTTAGAACAGTGTGTCTGAATAAATTCAGTGGTATAGTAAAAGATGAAAGGAATAAAGCAATAGTGACCCCCTGTGGTGGAAAGCAAAAGTGACACTCCAGTGACAAATAGAGGGGAAGATAATAATAGTGTCAAGTAATGAAAACAAACGCGACCCCACTCAGCCTTCACATAGAAACAAATTTTCTGTTTTCTTGGGATATAGTGGACGGGCAGGATGAGGGAGCGGAATAACAGTATGCAAGAGAATAAAAATATATATAGTGAATCATGTTAATAAAGAACGACTGGTGAAGCTACCTATTCATAGGGCCAGCACTACACACGTCTCTGCGGTGAAGATTATCTGGGGCCTCGGGGCAGGCTTGGACCTAGTCTGGAAGCTTTGCAGGCTCTCCAACACAACCTTCCTCTTCTCTGGCTCCGGATGCTCTGGCAAGGTCACATCTGTACCGTGGAGGAAATACTGTCAGTCTCTGCCTTTTCCTTCTGGCCGCTGAAACCCCAAGATGGCCGCCGCGCAAATGCATTACACAGTCTGGAGGGCCATGCCAACAATAACATGGCCGGCGCAATGCTGCTGTATTCTCCAATATTACGGAGCTGTTCTCCCCCAGGAGGTAAGAAGGGGATCCCTGCTACTCAAGTAATATTCATAAGGTTTAGACAAAGTAAAATAACTATTTATAAATACATGAAAGAAAGCAACTGTTTATTTACACGTGTTAACCAGTATTAACCCTGTAGTGTACAATAAACTGCAGTGGAACCCTGTATTAGGTTGTCACCTACATTGTTTGTAATCTAACCCCCATGTGCTGCAAGAAACACAGGCTAACTGCCCCCTAGCAGGTTCCTCTCTACAGGGCATGTGACTGTAGTAAGGCAGTAGGATGGCTGGTGAAGGATGAAGGATTGGGAGAGAGAGAGAGGGATTGTTAAGAGGGGGAAGCCGTGACAGTTCTGTCAGTTCCGTCAGGACCCTTTAGGATTTTGGGGAGTCGTTTGGAGGGAGACTGCACAGCTTAACCAGCGTGTGCAACAGAGCCCATCAGATCAGGACCAGACTGCAAGGAGCAAAGGAGAAAGAGAGACAACTGTGCAGTGGAGCCCCAGCTGAAGGGTATAACGCGGCAGGTACGGAGTGGATGAGAGACACTGCAGAGGATATTTCCTGCTGAGTGCAATCATATTGGTACCAAAGTTCCTTTGCCAAGCACAGGCCTGCAATGCACACAGGTGCTCCAATGGGTGTGCTGGCACCACTAACATATAGCTAGGGCCAGATTAAGACCTTTATAAAGCCTAAACACTGAAAAGATTATGGTGCCCCCCTATGTAATTTAAAATAAAAACAATACTAAACCGTAAAATAAAATTGTATTTTTCGAAATTACAATTACATGTATGCTGAAATCAAAATAGCTTTTTTTAACAATTTCAATAAAAACTGCTTCATTTTTGACTTACCAAAAATGTATATAGAACGCATACATATTTTGCATTATTACCATTACGTTTTAAGTTACAAATAAAGCAGTTTAATACTTACATTTGCTTTGAAAATAATTGCAGTATTGAAAATTAGACAAAAGTTTTGTACATACGTAATACTGAATTTTTAAACAAATTTGAAACAAACAAACAAACAGAAATTTGAAACAAATTCTTAGTATAGGGATTCTAACCTTTCTATGGCTCGTGTCGCCCAAAACCATACCGAAATTAGATTAAGCGCGAAATGCGGGGGTTACGCAATTCCATGCATTGGCCACGTAATAGGGATGTAGCAACAAGTCATAGAGGACTAACATGTAAAATGGCATCGGTCCTGACATCTAACGGTGAAAATGAGAATGATATTAGAAACGGCAGATGATGCAACTACTGTGACCAACAAATTAACACGTACAACTTTTCCAAATTTCGCACTTAATTTTCGATTAAAAAATGCTTAACTTTATTGCATGGTGGTCCAAAGTTGTCCACAAAGGGCCAATATTACCACCGTTTTCACTATATATAATATATAAGAAAAAAAACGAATCAAGTATACATAATTCAGAAACATATCAAGAATTTAACATAAATTTATTGCATCACATGACAGCATCTGATTTCCTCATATGATGTCGATCTACATTAGTCTTACACACCCTGGTTTAGGTGGGGAAACGCTATAAAAGAGAACAGAGAACAAAAATAGGGAAAGAGTATATAGTGGAGTGTCAGAAAATCCAACAAAGTCTTGATTTTTCCCATGGTGACTACTTCATTGCTTTTTTGAAATATCAAATTCTTTAAAAAAAAAAAATCAAATTTTTTGTGGTGCCTTAGCTTTGTTGGTGCCCTAAGCACACGCTTAGTCGGTCTATTGGGTAAACCGGCCCTAAAGTTAGTAGATGGGAGAAGATACTGTAAGTGGACACTGTATTGCTTCAAATGTCTCGGGTATAAGCCCCAAACACCAACCGGCACGAAAAGTAGCAAGTACAAATCTCCTATAAATTAAGAGAAGGGGGAAGCACTCCAGAGTACTAATGAAAAATTAATAAATGTATTGAGGACAATCTATTTTTCGATCAGTGTAACGCTCGTACTGCCCGCAAACCTGACAAGACCCCGGTACTGAGGTGGGAAGGCGAGATACCACACACCCACAGCAGCGGGGGCATGCCCGGAGTGTGGTATAGAGCGTAGCCGGGACTGGACTGCAGAGAAGGGTTAGTCGGGTACTTGCCGGATCCTGGGTTAGAGAAGGTAGAGTAGTCGTGTCCGCAAGCCAATGGTCGAGATCAAGAGGAACGTGGAGACTGAAAAGGTAAGAGCGAGAATCGAGCACAAGACCAGACAGCACAGGGCTATAAGGGATTATGCTGAGCACTGACTGAGTGCAGGAACAGGATATAAATAGGAACAGGATATAAATAGGAACAGGAAACCAATAGCAGAGGGGGTAGAGCAGAGGCTCGGCCCCAGCGGAAACCGGGATAGGTTCACAGGAGAAAAGGGCAATCAGTGCTTGACACACAGCTGGGAATCGTTGCGTGATGTCACGCGTGTGCGCAGCGCTAGGGAGGAGCGATGAGTCAGAGGAGGTGGAGTCAAGCTCCGTGGCAGCAGTAGAAGAGGAACGGATGGAGGGACGCCGCAAGGGACGTGTTCCCCGATTCCTTATAATCAGTCACTCAGACCATTGTTAAAAGATGACAAGGTCTACTGTAAGTGACTGACCGAAATGTCGATTGTCTTCAATAAATGTTGTCATTTTTCATTATTTCTCTGGAGTACCGCTCTCTTCTCTTCATATATAGGAGATGTGTACTTGCTACACCTGACACATAGGCCAGTACCCCCAGTACTGGCAGGCCTGACAGTGATAGCCTCTAACTCAATTGTGTAGCGATCCTGTTGTACTGTATAATATAAATGTGTAATAGTTTATAAGTTGATCCTGCAGTTAAGGATCACAGTGTCGGGTTGTGTAAAACGTATACGTCCATATATTAAACCTGTTATAATTCAATACAGTTGTGTTGTGTCCAGTTGGTCTAGCCCCATGCCCCGTGCTTCGCACACTGTAATACACACGCACACACACACACATATATAGAGCTCAACCCCATTATAGTGCGATTTGCTAAAACGCGGAACCGCTTATAATGCAGTGTTAGCGTGGCACACGTTTTTTTGTGTGCATACTTCAAGGATTTGCAATGTCCGGACGCACGCATGCACCTGCACATGCACACACACATATATGTATATGTATATATATATATGTATATATATATATATATATATATATATATATATATATAAAAATATATATATTATATATAGACACACACACACATATATATATATATATATATATATATATATATATATATATATATATATATATATATATATATATATATATATATGTGTGTGTGTGTGTGTGTATGTGTTATATAATATACAATCTTTGTAATATAAGAACTGATTGCAATCTGGTGTATATTGATATACATATATATATAATATAATATAATAATTGCAATCTGGTGTATAGTGATGCTATTGATGTTTATCTGGCAGAACAAGTGCCAAGTTACTCTACCCATAAATATTTTCACTTCCAGGAGAAAATACCAGTAGTCTGGCAAAATATGCTACATAAAAAAAACCCACAACGATATGGATATTTTTATAAATATAATCCAGAACTACAGGAAATTGCAAGTTTATACCAGCTCAAACCAGAGATTTAGCAAACCAAGGTTACATTATTAGGCTTATTGTTATGATGCTAAGTGGAAGAGAAGGGAGCCCCACGCCCCCTGGTGGCACTCCTCGATAGATACCGGTAAAGAAATGTCTTTGACACAAATGAGATATCTTCAATCACAATACTGTAGCTGCTATATCATAATATCGTCGTCGTCACATAATCACAGTGGTCTGGTAAACCCAATAGCCTCTTGGCAAAGGTAAGTCTTGTATGGGTAACCAATGTATATCAACAAGAAAATCTGACTCACTGTTTTCTGCGTAGGGACGTTGGGAGAACAACGAGACCCCTAAAGCAACGCATCATGGAACATGTTCGGTCTATTAAGAACAATGATCTAAATTATCCTGTATCAAGACATTTCATACAATGTAGTCAGGGTGGTCTGAGAAATTTCCACTTTAGAGGGGTCGAATGTATTCAGGCGTCCATAAGAGGAGGAGATAGGTTAAACCTCTTCGATCGTAAAGAAATGTCTTGGATATTTTCTTTAGACACTCTCAGTCCTTTTGGAATGAATTTGGACTGGGAGCTTCAACATTTTTTGCATTGATTAAACATTATATATTGTTTTAGATATTATTCAAATATATGATGTTATGTTTCTGTTTATTCTACTTTCATTTTCCTCCTTACTCCCTCCCCCTCCCCCCCCCTCTTCCCTCCTTTGGGTTTTATGTTTTAGATTTAAGTTAATTATTACAATATTGGATTGGGAACATGTGCTTCTTTATAAGAATGTGGTATTTCTTCTTTCTGTCTGACAATTTGGATATAGACATTTCTATGCATTGGAGACATTTCATAATCATGGTATATATATACTTTTTGATAGTTATTGAAATTATGATACAAGTGGTAGTCTCATGAATAGGAGATCCAATGGAATTGATCCATATCCGAGAATGCACATTAATTTGAGCTCAAGGATATTCACTAGTCGTATCTGTGAGATAATGATGGACTGTGCAATTCTGGATGGGGGTTTTAGTCCATTATCCATCCTCTTTCTAAAAAAATAAAAAATCTTAGATTTAGAAAATGTTTTTTCAATATCTTTTCAATGCATGGAGATGTCTGTATTTATTTGAATGATTTATATCCACTTCTGTGTTGTATTAGTGTAGATATACAACTAATAGTTACTCTGTTAGTAATCTCATGTGTTTCTATTATTATTTTTTATGTACCGTTATGATCTCTTGTAGCAATGTTTTCTAGGTTTTTAATTATTTTTATTACTGTTGAAATTATTTCCATGGAGTATTCTGTGATTATATCGGTCTAAGTATTTTATCTATTTAGACTATATTCATTTACATCTATAGCTATTAGTTTAAGATTCACAGTTTCTCCCTTTGGTTAATGTTTTAAATGTAATTTTTTCCCCCTGCCACTGCAGTTATGTTTATGTCTTGTATCCTTCACTACGTGACACTCGGAGGAGTATACCTTCTACCAGGTGTATGAGATTAAGTGTTCACTGAGCTCCTATTGGCTATACCACAGGGCAGGCTGGGTATATTAAGCCGAACCGGTTGTGTGTTATTTGTACTCTTTGCTAAAGCACGCTTAGTCGTGCGAAACGTGTAAGAGTGGGTCTATGTTGCTTTTGTGCCATTAAAGCTTTTGCAGTCATTTGAGTGGTCCCGGTCTGTTATCTTCTCCACTGGGCAGTTGCACCGCCTCACCTTCCATTGTATCTTGTTATGATGCTAGTTAGATTGAATACATGTATCCTCTCCCATTTAACAAACAAACAAACTGCAGTGTATAAAGTTACTGAGTTTTTCTATACATGCAAAACCCAAAAGATTAATGTAAATAAAGGCTCAAAGCCAATACATCCAATAATTACTGGTGTAGCTATGCTACTTGCACCCACAGCCACATTACGCAGAGCCTCACCTGTGATCAAGTAATGCCCCATACACTTTCCTGCCTAGTTTAATGAATAAAGCCAATTTTTACACACACAACCCCCCTCCTCCCTTGCATAGGGGTGCCGTTGGGTTCCCAGATCGCGGCGGCCATTTTTTTCCCCTCTACTATTCAATGTTTTATTGCTACCTACACATGGAGACAGACACACCACCACAACCTCCCCCCTCCCCGTGTGATGCTGACCCGTGGTGTCGGATCCCCAGCTCCCTGCTCCAGTTAAGTCCTGCGTGGGGGTGCCGCCAAGTCCCCTGATCGCGGCGGCCATTTAAAACTTTTTTTTTCTTTTCGCAATCCGGTTATAACGCGGTCGTATTGGGTGGACCCCGAGCACCGCGTTATAATGGGGTCCAGCTGTGTGTATCTATATATATATATATATATATATATATATATATATATATATATATATAGTACAAAAAAACACAAAAGGGGCAAATCAGAGACACAGGTGCATGGATATACAACACCTGGAGGATAAATACGTGAACAAGTCCTATATTCAAATGCCACAACGAGATGCACCTCTAGATGAAATGATACCAATATGGTTAAGTACTTTTATGAATAAAATGAGTGCGCAAGCAACAGAGGCTACTTACAATGTAGATGAAATAACGGGCATATCAGTAAAATGCTTTCAGATCACTGCAGCAAAGGAGCTGATAATTTTTCTTTGGGGTGGTGTACACCCATTGTGCCATTGTGGCAGCACTCATAGACATCATTGCAACATTATTTTAAATCAGTTTTGTGCACCTTATACTTTTTTCTTTATATAAATATATATATATATATATATATATATATATATATATATATACATATATATATATATATATATATATATATATACATATATATATATATATATACATATACATATACATATACATATATATATATATATATACATATATATATATATATATATATATATATATATATATATATATATATATATATATATATATATATATATATATAATCCGGCACTCCATCCACATGCAAGAAGAAACAATTGGGTGCTTGTCCCATAAAGCAATAATAAACCATACGATACCGTTTGAAGCACGAGATCAGGAGGCAGCTCTCTGGTAAGTTTGATCACAAGTTTTTGTATTGAAAAAGAAACATAAACCGACGTTTCGGCCCCCCAGTGGGACCTTTCTCAAGAGTGCTGTCTCCTGATCTCGTGCTTCAAACAGTATCGTATGGCCCCCGCCTCCGCAACAGACCCTAAAGTCTGAGGGAAATAGGGGTTACAGTAATTTAAAAAAAAAAACATTTTGTACTGAGGTAGATGTTGTACAGCCGTAAAAATGAAACATTGCATTTTTAAAAATAAATGTTTTAATACAGTGAGAAAAGAAAAAAAAGTTTTGTTTTTTTCTCATTTTTTTAATGTGCACAACTTACATTCTGTACCCACTTCTTGAAGATTCCACAGTGCATTGTGACTGGGCCCATGGGCCATGAAACATGACTGTAACAATGTTGCAATCAGTAGGGGACCATATCTAGGGACGAGGGTGTATACTGTACATTCCACCTAATATTAACCCATGTGTTTAACAATGTGTTTCTGTTGAAACATATTATTCTCTTGAATAATATGTACCTTGTACTGTACTTAAGTGATTACACTGAACTATCTAACCTCTCGATAAATATGTCTTATTCAACTACAATGTACCACTGTTTTTGTTTTGTGTTTTAGTATTATGACAAACAAAAGGGCCTAGCAGGAATGAAAGGTGTTTATTTAGAAGATGTGAGGATCTATAGAACGTAAATACAGTATAATGCTGCTTAGCACTCTTCTTTATTGATTTGTTTTCACTAACACCCTACTGCTTGAGTCAACATTTTTCAGAAAACTTGCTGTGTAATTACAATGATGAGTTCTGTAGTTCATGCTGATTAATTGGTGACACACACTAGAATTGTCCCACCCTTCCCCAAACAAACACAATATGAATGACGGAGGTTGAGGGGTTTTGTTGGAGGTTGTATTTTGTATAGTGATAGAAAAGTAAGTACGGAAGAAAAACTTTCAAATATGGGGTGACGCGCATGCGCATACAACTATTTAACCACCCGGGACACGCATACGAATGTTCCATGTAGTCCTTGTCGGTGTGTCCTAATACTGTAACGGAAATGGAAAGTAACAGAAGAGCAGTGATGGCTGAGGCAGCAGCAGCAATCGGCAGTCCCAGAGATGCTGTTGGTGCATGACTCCCTCTCCTGCAACTGACACTTCTTCACCGTAAGGTGTTTCAGTCAGTGTTGAGGTCTCACGTTATCCACCTCTGGCTGGTAGCTGTATTTTGCATGGACTCAATAGGCTAGAGAGTCACTTAAGAAGGTAACAATGTGGCTCCCACCCCAGTTCAAGGAAAAGCATCTCCCTAGCAATCTGGGGAAGATATTATATGTGTACAGATTGTGAATAAAGGTTACCTGTTTCTATAACTACAAAGATCCTGGTGCCCATCATATTCACATCCATATACACCTAGCGTGCATGGACCAGCACCCCTGAAAAGCTAACGCATCTTGAATAGCCAATCACAGACACCTATGTATCCTCCCTGAGAGCCTGGCACAGAGAGTTACACAGAGTAATAATGGGTGAGGGGGTGATGTTGAGGGTTTTTTAGGGGGCGGGGGTTGTAAGTAATTAGGAGAGATGGGGTAGATGTACTGGAGTGGGTTGGTGAGGCTGCTGGTGGGTACTATAGGGGAAGTTGAAGGTTAGTGTAAGTGGGTGGAGTGGGTTGGTGAGGGTGCTGGTGGGTAATATAGGGGAAGTTGAAGGTTAGTGTAAGTGGTTGGAGTGGGTTGGTGAGGGTGCTGGTGGGTAATATAGGGGAAGTTAAGGGTTAGTGTAAGTGGTTGGAGTGGGTTGGTGAGCGTGCTGGTGGGTAATATAGGGGAAGTTGAAGGTTAGTGTAAGTGGTTGGAGTGGGTTGGTGAGGTGCTGGTGGGTAATATAGGGGAAGTTGAAGGTTAGTGTAAGTGGTTGGAGTGGGTTGGTGAGGGTGCTGGTGGGTAATATAGGGGAAGTTGAAGGTTAGTGTAAATGTTCGGAGTGGGTTGGTGAGGGTGCTGGTGGGTAATATAGGGGAAGTTGAAGGTTAGTGTAAGTGGTTGGAGTGGGTTGGTGAGGGTGCTGGTGGGTAATATAGGGGAAGTTGAAGGTTAGTGTAAGTGGTTGGAGTGGGTTGGTGAGGCTGCTGGTGGGTAATATAGGGGAAGTTGAAGGTTAGTGTAAGTGTTCGGAGTGGGTTGGTGAGGGTGCTGGTGGGTAATATAGGGGAAGTTAAAGGTTAGTGTAAGTGGTTGGAGTGGGTTGGTGAGGTGCTGGTGGGTAATATAGGGGAAGTTGAAGGTTAGTGTAAGTGGTTGGAGTGGGTTGGTGAGGGTGCTGGTGGGTAATATAGGGGAAGTTGAAGGTTAGTGTAAGTGTTCGGAGTGGGTTGGTGAGGGTGCTGGTGGGTAATATAGGGGAAGTTGAAGGTTAGTGTAAGTGGTTGGAGTGGGTTGGTGAGGCTGCTGTTGGGTAATATAGGGGAAGTTGAAGGTTAGTGTAAGTGTTCGGATTGGGTTGGTGAGGGTGCTGGTGGGTAATATAGGGGAAGTTGAAGGTAGTGTAAGTGTTCGGAGTGGGTTGGTGAGGGTGTTGGTGGGTAATATAGGGGAAGTTGAAGGTTAGTGTAAGTGGTTGGAGTGGGCTGATAAGTGTGTTGGGAGGGAAGTTGGTGAGTATGTGGCTTTTTTAATTAAAACACAAACAAAATTTCAACACGATTGTTTGATGTCTGTTTACTATCATGTAAGGTATATGAGTGATGTGAAGGGGTGTGTGTATAGGTAAGGATTAAAAGGAAACATTTGGGGTGTTACAATACACAGGATAACCAATATTAACCCAATAGTGTTTAACCCTGTAATGTTCCCATGCACAGCCTCACCTACTCATGAAATATATTTACCTTGCAGTTAAAGTAACTGCAATGATGACAGTATCTCACCTCACGTAATAAATATTTCTCATTCAACTTCAATATCACTGTCTGGGTTTTTTAGATCACACATACAGTGCTAAACCTGCCTCTTCCTTTTAAACACAATAGTAAGCCATGTAATGTCTTTAAATTGATAATGTACACGATTGAAGTTGAGGAGTTTGTTTGAAGTTTTTTTTTTGGGTGTAATGATTAAAAAGGAAATAAAAAAGCAAATCTTTTAAATGTGCGCTAACGTGCATGCGTAGACAACTTCCAAACTGCCGTGGCACGCATGCGTAGACAACTTCCAACCTGCCGTGACACGCATGCGTAGACAACTTCCAAACTGCCGTGACACGCATGCGTAGACAACTTCTAACCTGCCGTGACACGCATGCGTAGACAAGTTCCAACCTGCCGTGACACGCATGCGTAGACAACTTCCAACCTGCCGTGACACGCATGCGTAGACAACTTCCAACCTGCCGTGACACGCATGCGTAGGCAACTTCCAACATGCCATGACACACATGCGTAGACAACTTCCAACCTGCCGTGACACGCATGCGTAGGCAACTTCCAACATGCCGTGACACGCATGCATGATCAACATTGCAGTGAATTGTATTATGCATAAAGGTTATAATATTCTAACAGAATTTAAATTCTCCTTAAGAAAAGTTGCATGATCTAACAGTTAACCTTACATCTGACACATACAGTAGTGTAGTATAACTGACACATACAGTAGTATAGTATAACTGACACATACAGTAGTATAGTATAACTGACACATACTGTTATACTGACATAAAGTCAGTTATAGGATTAACTGTTAGATCATGCAACTTTCTTAAGGAAAATTTGAATTCTGTTAGACCGTAACAACCATTCATGAATAATAACATTCACTACAATGTTGCACATGTACGGGCAGGTTGAAGTTATCTACTGTACACAAGTGTGTCAGCACATATTTAAAAGATTTGTTTTTTTATTTCCTTTTTAATCATGACAAAAAACTGAGCGTAAAACATTATTTGTACCGTTAAGTACTTTTTGTCGTTTAATAGCCTTACTGCAGCCATAGATAAAAGATATTCACTATGCCATCTACTGGACACATCCTGAAATTGCAATGAAAATAAATAAAATCCACCAAACCGCAGCATGTAAATTAGTTGGTTTCCTGCGGCAAGCCCGCAATAAACAGAGTGTTCCCACGGGATGAATCTAGCTCATTGCCACGGTACTGAAAACAGTACGTCTTGCTACATCTGTATATACAAACAACATAGATGAATATATATCTGCACAGTATATATTTATTAATATATGTATGTATTGCATATTGCAAACAGTGAGTAAACTGTTTGCAAAGCACTGTATGCTGTAAACAGAAGCAGGACAGTATATACTGTACTGTACTATTAGTGAAAATTGGTACGGTAGGATGTTGTAGAAAACTATTAGAGTTTGTTTAGGACAGTCTCACTGTGCAGGCTAGTGAGGGTTCTGTTATGTGCATAGATTATGTACTCCCCCATGCTTGAATAGAGTATGAAATAAAAGCAACACAGACGCAAAGACACTAGCAGTACAAGTGTGTTTGAAGTGTATGGACATGCACACTCTTGCTGTACAGAGGAGTTTTGTGTCCTGACGCAACTGCAAAGATTATACAGCTTATAATAGATGACGCCGTTATCGAATTGCACGTATGCGCACTAGGGTTTACTCCCAGCGTCACCTGGTGACACTAATAATGTATAGCAACACTGGCTATACACACATCCACAATGCGCTATATTATGGGAGACACTTTAATACAGTAGAAAAGAGCAGAGGGCGCCGTGCTCATCTCGTTATAGCGTGCCAGCGGGTGCAATAATGCCAGCTGCATATGTTTGTAATTTGCAATTACACAATATTATAACAAAAAAGGATAGCACAAGGTTCAAAATCAGAACGTGGCGAATTCGAGCAACTCAAGAATTTTGCATTCGATTCACACTCCTACTGTAGTAGAATTTTGGAGTAAACTTTTGAAGCCGAGAAAAATTTAAGCCAAAGCTCAAGAAAGTCTGATCCTCTGATTCTTTTTTTTTTCTTCTTTTTTTGTGTTTTTTTATAAATACAGTAAAATGGTCAAGCTTTTTTCAGAAAAAACTAACACATTTTTTGCACAAAGTTTCTTGTACAGAGTTCAAGCACATTTTATATGTTTTTTTCCCCCATATTTTAACAAAAATGTAAAACCAATTGAATTTTAGCAAAACTAGAATACTAAAACAGTAAAAACACAAAAGGAATATTTTTTAGATCCAAAATACCAGTGAAAGTGTCCACCCTTAGTGACAAATGTTGAGTCAGTTTTAGCATCCTTCACATGCAAAGCTTCACAGTTGCAGTTAATTAGCCTGCTCACATGAGGCTGTTAGAAAGCAGAGACTGGTTTAGTTACTCACCTGCACTACAAAGAGTCAGTAGCCTTTCAATTAAAATAGACTTCACTAATCCCCAGAATAATTATTGGTGACTCTGAACTGAAACATTGCAGATCCCAGACATGTGGCATCTACAGTATACTCTTGTATACCGTACCTGTTTTCTGTTCTCACTCGCCTCTACAGTACATTCTGCCCTGTCAGACATTTACTTTAGTGCACTAGATAGCATAGATTAACTTTTAGGTTAATATTAAAAGGCAATATAGTGCTATCAAATCATATTTCCTGACCTCTCTGCTATTGCCTATTTCTTTTAATCATCCTCTCATTTCTATTACTTACTTATTGACCCATCAGTATTTCAAATACTTTCAAACGTTACTTTTGGTTCTTAAAAAAAATGTGTGTTTAGCTTCTTGGATGGGGTTTTGTTCTAATATGTCTTAATTTTGGTTCCGGTTTTGCCAAAACTCGATTTGTTTGGTTATGTGTGTAACAGTGTGAGCCCCCACCTCCCCCCCCCCCAATTGTAGATAGGGGCCATTACAGGGTGTGTTTGGTGCATACCTGCTGGTAACAAGAGGGCTGATCGTCCGCGATGAGTTTGGGACACAGGATCAGGCTTATGGGGTCCATACCCCACATAATACTTAGCAGTTCTGCGCCTCCATCTGCCATAGGCTCCAGGAATATGGAGGCGATCTCTCACGGTAGGACTTGTACTCTCCCCCCAGTTAGGTCACACACCAGGGAGGAGGTATATTGCAAACAGGAATAGTTTATTATTACAGACTTTGCAGTAACGCAACAGCTACTCAGCAGTCTTCTGCCGGATACAGTCTCTTTAGATCAGCTCTCACTGGAGATGTTCCCTGGACTGCCACTACAAGCCACGGGTACCCGCTGCCGTCCTAGCTCTTCCCCATCTCCCTAGCGGAGTCAGAGGTATTGGTTCACAGTCACTCGTCCCTGTAGGGAAGAGCACATGGGTAGGCCCCAATCTCAGGCTCCCAGACGAGTGATCTGCCTTCCTCAGAGGGAAGGCACAACCTCCAAATTTAGGGCGGTCCTGCCCTTAAGTACAGCCAGAAGGCGGGCACCCCGTTGTCCCAGCTACAACAGGATGTGCCACACTCTGCTGTCACTCAAGTGCAGTACCAAAAGTGAAGGGGGAAACCCCATACCAAATTCTGGCAACCTGTGAATACCAGGGTTTACTGCCAGCCCATTGGGTAGAATAGTAGCCCAGGGGGTACCCTGCTACATGTGTTTTTATGGGGGGAATCAAATTGATGGTTTGCAAGTTGTTTTTATACAAATACTGCGCTTTATATATACTTTATATACACTTTATATATACTGTCAGGGCCACCGACTGATTTCCCGGAGCCCAGGACTAGAATTTCAACCTGGACCCCCGCCCCATGTTTGCAGTCTTGTGTGCTCCCTCCTATACCACCCCCCTCCCTTGTATATCTCTCCCCTCCTGTCTCACTCTTACCCACTCTATTCCTCCCTCCTCACACTCATTTCCTCCCCCACCCCTCCCGGCCATATACACAAACAATCCCCCACAATAATTACACCCGCCACCAGAAAATACAAAAAAAACCTACAAAAAATTAATACAAAACAATTCCCCTTCATAATACATACAACCGCCCCCAAATACATACAAACAACCCCCCACAACCAAAATAAATTTAAAAAAAACACCACCCCAAAATTCATATTGTACAAAGCCCCCACCCTCATACAAAAAACACCCCTCAAATAGATATAAAAAAACAACCCCCCTTACAAATACGTACAAAATAAAACACCCCCCAAATACATAAAAACCCCTCCAAATATATACAACACCCCCCTTACAAATACGTACAAACAAAACCCACCCCTGAATACATACCAAAAATCCCACCCCCAAATAAATACAATAACACACTTACCTTGGGGACGGTCACAGGCCTCTCCCCCAACTGCTGCGGGTCTTCCCTGACAGACTTCCCTCATTCTCCCACTCTGTGCGAGCCACCCTCAATGTCCTGCCCCCGGCCTCTCTCTCATGCCGGTGTGTGCCGGAAGCTGGGCCTTGCTACTGGCGTCAGAGAGAGACAGTGAGGGAGGCCCGCAGATGGGGAGAGCCGGGGGGCCCGGCAGCAATGAGAGGACCGGCAGCCAGGAAAAGAAGCTGGGCCCGACCTCTGCCTGAGCCCAAAGTCTGGCGCCGGCCAACCCCCCTGCTGCCACCAGGCCCAGGAAACTTGTACCAGCTCTCCCTCCCTGTCGTTGGGCACGTATACTGTACATTTACTTGTGTCACACAACGTTTTCTTTCTTAAAGCCCATATGTTTTGTGTTATATAGAAATACATGTACACACTACCTTTTTTACCACCACTATTCAGACAATAGGGGTTATTCAACCTTTCGGTACCACGGACCCTCTGGCACTAGCGATCATGTGACTGCTTCCTTGCTACGGTGACCGGAATAGAAGGGGAAGGCCCTCCTCTTCAGTTTAGTTTGTGGATCACTACTGCTGCCTAGAAAAATGGGCAAAATGTAATGAGAACAATGAAGGGGTTAATATGTGATAGTACAGATTGGGTACAATTGCATGGAAAAATCCCACTTACGTCAAAGAGAGCTTCAGTGCCCTGATCAGCACAATCACACTTTAATAAATAACCCAGGCGCATAAGAACCCTGAATGAAATACTGTAGGGTTTTTGTTTTATTTTATTTTTTAGCAACTTTGTCTTACATAATACAGCAGTTATTCTCCTAACTGCTGCCGGCTTCCACTTACTCCCAGGCTACACCCGTTTTATATTTAGCATCGCATATTTTGAAATGACTTCTAAAATAAGAAAGCATCTGTATTTTCTCATTGGAAATAAGGAGCAAGCCGTCTCTGACCTGTGCTGTCATTTACTTAAAAAGCATTCCAAGTCATAATGATAATTAGACTGAAGAGGCCCTCTGCTGGGGGGTATGACTTTTTTGCTTTGAAATACCAGAATGCATTACATTTGTTTAGGCGTGGGAGATGTTTTGTGTCAAATGTATATACATAGACCTATTAAATGAATCTTATGGCTCATATACCATTTTTTTTTAAATCTACACCTTTTTGTTCAGTTTAACTTTAAACTAAAGTTGTCTTCAGCAGTCCTTCATTTATAGCAGAAATCTCTCATACTGAACCTTGTTTTAACATTTGTCATTATTTTAGAGAATCAGGGGGTCTTCTGGTTCTGAACTGATCTATTTTTTTTATCTCTGCGAACCCCCACTTCCTGAGAGAGTTAACTTTTGTTGTGGCTGTGTTTCTGGTCCCTTCTGTGAAATCAAGATGGCTGCAATCCAAGCCTCACTCCCATGGGCCAATAGGAAGTCACTATATCATCAGAGCATGACACAACCACTTTCTATTGGATGAGCCCAGCTGCCATCTTTGATTTTACTTTTATTTTATCGGTGCATAAAAATGTAAATATCCCAGGAGCTGAGCTAAGAATAGCTTGGTTCAGCACCAGGCATCCCTCATGTTCCGATTCTGCACACATAAAAAGAAATGAATAAAAATAAGGTGATTGCTGCTTTAACTGTTATTCCATTCCTTCGTTTTATAGAACAGTTTTTCATGTGCAATAAGCCATAGTTTATCTACATAGTGGCTAACATCTGGTTATATGCCATCGTTACTGCAAATATCCTAAACAAACCAAAAAAGGGATTTGTGGAATTTTAAATCACAACCAAGAAAATGAATGACAATCACAATACAGTATTATGAATCTTAATCAGTTGCTGAAAGACTTTATCTTCAAATATATATATCTATTAGAGGGTTTCACATTCAATTATGTGATCACAAGGAGACCAAATTCAGGCAAAAAACGAGGCAAAAATTAATGTTGCAAGAACTGACAAATATGAATATTTTACTCAGCGAGTAACTTCAATAACAATATTCATAAAAAGTTGTGGTATTTTTTTAAGAATGTTGAGGAATTACAAATGAAAAGTATGTTTTGTTTTTTTTTGCCTAGCGAATTAACAAAGAGCCTTTGCTCAAACTTTATGCTGTTTTGTGAACTACTTAAAATATAAAAAAAAGTATTACAACGTAGTGAAATGGAATAGATTTAGACACCACTAGTATGTTTATTTATAGTAACGTTCACTCATGTTTTGGTACTAAAAAAGAAAGGGGGATTTTGATTTGGACAAAAATGTTCTTCTAAAAATTGTTTGTTTTTGGTTTTGTTTCTGGTTGTGCCAAAACTCAATTTGTTTGGCTTCTGATTTTTTTTTTGCCAGATAATGGGAAACATACAATAAGCATGACAATGCTAAAATTGCATAATAAAGCATGAAAAACGCTTATAATAATTATAAAATCACAAAAACAATTAGAAAGCTAATATAACAAACAAAATAATTGAAAAAGATGTCATAAGAAACACTTATAGATGGGCACTTGAGGTCATTTTGGTGCTAGTTCTTAATTTTGAGGTTTTGGTTTTGTAATTGGTATTGAGCTGTAAGAGTTTAGTAGTTTCTGACTTCACACACTTGTTTTTTCCCATCTCTAATACACTGTATATTACTTAAAAATAGTAATATATTTTATGCAGACAAGTTGCACTAGAGTATAAGTTTGAACACAGTAACCAGTCATATCAATTTCAAGGAACAGATAGGAGGTATCAAATACATCTACACTTGGAAGGACCACTCATCCCAAGAGCTGCAGCTAATGTATTGTAGTTTGTAATAAAGATCAAAAAAGATTTGACAGCTCACCCTCCCACCCAAGGCCTCTTCTCATGCACCCTCATCTGGTATTCAGCTAGCCACAGCCTTGTTCCCATCCCAAACACATTAATCATCTCTCACCACTCCCTGCAATTTAATATTTTGTCTCTCCAAATTACGTTCACAAAGACCTAGATCCAGAAAGCTCCATGAAGTCAGGGCCTATAACGTCACGTTTCCTAAAACAGAAATGAATGTTATTTTCCCTTGAGTTAAAATGTATCCACAAAGCTAAGTACATGCCATTCTACATATCCACCACGAGATTCTACCATAACTTTGTGTTATCTTCCAATAGTCTGACTTTATGTGCAGTATGTTTTAGCGGTTCTCCAAAGACAAACCCTGAAATAGCTGTTTAACTCAAGTTAAGAAAGAGAAGAGAGGGAATAACAATGGGAATTAAGCTATGTAAATTAAATCATACCTAACTATGGTATTACACCCATCCAGAACCTGAACCCTATTTTAAGAACCCAGTCTGCGGATTGCTGAATTCACGGATAGGATGCTTTAACACTGCTGGACTCCAGACCAGGTCTGGATATGTCTCGTAGGCATAGTAAATTCACTATGTCATATTGATACCCTGTTTGCGTGTGGCTGGTGCCATGCACGGCTGAAGCCCGACCATCAACCCCTTTTCGAGAGAAGAAATCCTTCCCAGGCCTGTGCTGAATCTCAAACGAGAAGGGTTGGAGGGCCATATACAACATGCTCAGTCTAGCATTGCAGTCCTTCATTGAATGTAACCATTTTAGTGGTGTGTGGTCTGTCACCAGGGTAAAAATGGGACTCCTGCAAGATAATACCTCCAGGCCTCAATTTCCCACTTCACTGCGAGGCATTCCTTTTCAGTCAAAGAGTAGTTTTTTCCCCCTGGAACAATCTCCTATTCAGGAAAAGGTTCAGATGTTTTATCCCCTCAAACTGTTGTGATAGAACTGCCGAGTGAAATAGAAAAAATAACCTGGTGCTTGTGACTTGATTGTGATAGTAATTGAAATATATAAATGTGGCTGCTCAAACACCAATACAAAGAATTTACCTCTAAATTCTATCATAAGGATACTATAGAAAAAACTTGGGGAGTGCTCAATAAGTGCTGTGCAAACAATGTGCAAAATAGTGAATGAGTTAAATACTCTTAAATTGCATAAAATGTGAATAAAATTAACTTTTAAACTATGTGCTGTGAAAAATTCTTATCATATAGCTGCAGGTGCAAAAATGTGCAAAAATGTGCAAAATGGTGAATGAATGAATGAATAAAATACTCTTATAAGTGCATATATTATGATAAAGTTCACTTGTAAACCATATGCTGTAGAAAATTCTTCTCATTTGGCTGCATGTAACTTCAGTCTTGCATAAGATACATGGGCTAGGATTTGGCACACTCAGCATACTGCACATATTTTAAGGCTTCGGTAGTGCCATTCATTTTGATTCGGTGTGCTGAAAATCATACATGGAAAGTAACGAGTTAAAGGTGCAGCGGCACGATCACCTCTCATTTAATCTCTTTGTAGCAGAGATAATTATCTAACTCCACCTATTTCTCTGAGTAATATGTTCTTTCCAGCACAAATCGTGAGTCAGAAAATGTAATTCTCCTATTTTCTGTGCCCTAAATAACAGCGTGTGTTCAGATGGCATGTTACTATTCACACTTAGACACATCAGTTTGAAGAATGGTTATAGGCTGCAGTGAGTCAATCTACTGTACTTGTTAAAATCTGACATTAATGTGTTGATTAAAGTGTTACATTTGACAAATTGATGGTTAGATGTCAATTAGGGATTATCTCAATCTCTTCAATGCCAGAGTAGACTAACACACCGGCTTCTATTCAATATGCTGTAAACATGCTTTCCCGGAAATGTTGATGTTTTTATTTAATCAGGCAGAGTGCCACTATTTTTTTTAAAACACTGACCATGGCTTGAAACCTTTATATATTCCATATACATTAGTTTATATTTCCTATATTTGTTCTGCTTTTGTGCTTTGCACTGTAATGGACCCTGTCTACTAGAGAGAGGTAATGCAGAGGAGAAGCAGGTGAAAGGGCTTGAAGCAGGGAAAGACAGCTGGTAGACTATTGAGGGTGGCATGATCTTATGTAGAGGGTATACGTCTGGGGATATTAGAGGTTAAATAAGGGATGTGAGGATTTGAAGTTAAAAGGAAGAGCTAGGGGGGTTCTTTTAGGAGAATCTGCTTTTTCCCTACCTCTTTGCCTGGATGTTGTGGAAGAAGCACCTCCCTTCAACCCTTTAGTTTCAGGATGTGGTTGTTGGGGGGGTGGTGAGAAGGGTTGAAAGAGGACGTCAGATGGAGATGGGCAAATGTTTGAGCGGATTTGGATCTGCCAGTATCTTTTGTCCTCTGATTTCCGCAAATCAAACTTAAAAAAAAAGGATTCGTCTTTTTTTTTTTTTTAACCACCGCCAATCCCATCCCCAGATCCTGCAATCCGCTGGTGGATTTTAAGAATCCAATCTGCTGATTCTGAAATTAGCAGATAGCGCAGCCGATAACTGGATCCGCGGATTCCTAAAATCCACTAGTGGATTGTGGAATCAGTGGATTGTATTGGTAAAATCCACCAGCGGACTGTATCCAATGGCAGTTTTTGATTAATCGGCCCGGAATGAAACTGGAACAATTCGCCGACGGATTTTACACCACAGAACAGATTTTGAATGGAAAGCTCGGGAAAAAAACGGATTGTGATAGTTTCGCCCGTCTGTACCGTCAGATCGCTTGATGTTGTGGGTATGATATAGGGTTGGACCTCTTTGAAATGTATTGGAGTGACCTCCCAGGGGGTGTATGGTTTTTTTGTCCAACAGGCTTGAGGCAGTAGATGGGGATTTGCGGTTTGTGACATTCCGTTGAGCTCTGTGTTTTTACGTGTTGCAGAGCAAGTTGGAAAGGTCCTCAAGGAATGTTGTTACATTTTAGTTTTATCATTAAAGCAGTGACCATGTTTCTTCCACTGTAGTCTTGTGTTTTTGGGATATGGTACGGGAAAATATTGAGGCTGGGAAAGTTATTCCTTTACTTCCTGAAGTGCTGTGAATCAGAATAGACTGTAAATAGATGCACCAGGTAACATCAACTGGAGATGAGTAATGACAGAGCTGTAATCATCAAAGCACAATATAGCAGAAACTTCTGGAATGTGCTATTCAAGCTAAGGACCGACTTAAAGGATGAACTTGATATGACTCTTTTTTGTTCTTCTTTTGTTCTCCCTAATCTCTTTAAACGTTGATATACAGTGGCGACACACTTTATTCTAACTCGGCTAGTTCCGCGTATTTGGGTATATCCCGGTGATGTGAGGTTTTGTGTCGTTTTCGGCTGGAGTGTATTGCGTTATTTTCCCGGCTGTGATTTAAGCATTTTATTCCCGCTGGCTGCAATACTGCAATGCCGTGTAAAAACACATGGGGGCGTTTGCGAGCTGTTGTGTTTGAAGTCTAATACCTTCGCGGTTCAACCTACACAGTCTGTGCGCCCGCAGTAATAGTAAAATAGCATATTTAATTTATTTTAAAGTATAGTACTGTACATGCTCGGACCCTGTTGGGGTGAAGTGAGGGGGTTCCTAACATCTGGGGGCAAAAATAATTTTATTTCTAGGTGCCCTGGAACAGAAGTTCCCACGCCAATTGTCCGTGAACTTGACCGAGGCCCTAAGTAGTTCCCACGCCAATTGCGCGAATATAATGTAAAATAACCCTTTCTGTGGGTCTGAGCGGGTTGAAAGTCGCCTGGTCCTCATGAGGAAGGACCCTTACCATAGTGGCTAAATATCAGCTTTACACGACCCACGGAACCGGAGCTCCACAAATACAGTTTAAAAGCACATTACCAAAGTGGCTTTTTTTTCTGCCATGCAAGTCAATGGCAGAAACCTGAACTTTAACATGACCCTGACTCCATTCTGTTGCCACGAGAGGGTCGCAATTTGCCATGCAATCCTGCCGCAACTAGGACTACATGGTGACCGAATCTGGGCCCTCTAGGTTGAACAGAACAGGACTTGTGGGTTCCAGGTTTCTGCTCATTCTGACTTAGCCGCTTCAAAGCTTTGGCCGCCATTACGCTCAATGGTAGGACCCTCCTCGCCGTCGCGACCCTTTCTCGCCGCCATTACTGCTCGGACCCTGTTGGGGTCAAGTGAGGGGGTTCCTAACATCTGGGGGCAAAAATAATTTTATTTCTAGGTGCCCTAGAACAGAAGTTCCCACGCCAATTGACCTAGTTCCCACGCCAATTTCCCTAGTTCCTACGCCAATTGCGCACTCATTGCTCTTTTTTAACAATGTTGCGGATCTTGCGGCTGTGTAGTCTGGCAGTAATAAACAGCGCAGCAAGCCTCTACATTTGTTACACTGTCAATGGAGCAAATGAAAACAACAGTATGTGAGATAAATGAACAAGTTATTTTATTGCTGGAGTCGGTACAAAAACATTTATTTACAAATACTGTACAATGTTGAAACATTTCAAGTGCACAGCAATTCTAACCATCAACACACAATAATACATACAGTACAGTACTGCAGCCTTTATTAAATTCTTCTGCCACATTGAAATCGGAGAAACATTTACAAAACATTTGTAAAACATGGAGATACCTGAGAAATGGACGTTTACACTGTATGAATATTAATTTATAATACAGTATACAGTATATGCAGTATATATATATACTGTATATAAAAGCTGTTTGTTTTTGGAGCATAGGGCACAGGGAGTTAAAGTGACTTGCTTTTACTGTACTGTATTTGGGGCTTGTCTTTGGGGGTTTATTCATCAAATTATTATGATGAACTGCCTTTTGAAATTACAGTTCTGCTAACTACTGTATTTCAGCCACACACCTCCAGAGTTTTTAATCCCTCCCTAGCCAAGTGTTAATTGGCTGAGTCAAACTATCCTACCAACCCCCTCTCACCACTGGGTCGTTAACCTTCTGCATATTGCCATTGTGTTCTTAATCCACCTCTAGCCCAGCTACAAACGCTCAGTACGCCTGCGTCTAATCACACCATCCCCCTCCCCCAACCCTTAGAGGCCTGCTTTGGAAAATCCCCTCTCGAATTTGAAATGTAAATCTGACTGTGATGTGCACAGCACTGTGAGAATTGAGCGTAAACTGATACATGTTTTCACACCCTGATGAAATACAGTGTCAGTCAGTATGGTTTACAGTCACATGTTTTAAATTAAATACAGTACATTCTTTAATATCTTTAAAATAAAAATATATAAATATATAAATATAACATGTTCTTTTATTGGTGGAGTCAGTACAAAAACATTTATTTACAAATACTGTACAATGTTGAAACATTTCAAGTGCACAACAATTCTAACCATCAACACACAATAATACACACTGCAGCCTTTATTAAATTATTTTTTATGATGAACTGCCTTTTGAAATTACAGTGCTGCTAACTATTTCATCCACACACCTCCAGAGAATAATACATAATGCAGTCTTTATTAAGTTCTTTACATTTGTAAAACATGGGGAAACATGAGTAATGCACATTTATAAGAATATGATTTAATACTATATACAGTAATGTAATGTACTGTATAATATACTAGCTGAGAGACCCGGCGTTGCCCGGGATGTAATTTTGGGGGGGCGTACGACAGGGTTGGGCTTCCCCCCCCCCCCTTGACAGCTAGGTGGGTGAGTGAGTTGACTGAGTGTGTGGGTGGGTGGGTGACACTTGAGTGGGTGGGTGGGTTGATGACTGAGTGGGTCGGTGACTGGGTGGGTGACTTTGGGTCGGTTTGACTTTGGGTCGGTGGGTGGGTGACTTTGGGTCGGTGGGTGGGTGACTTTGGGTCAGTGACTGGGTGGGTGACTTTGGGTCGGTTTGACTTTGGGTCGGTGGGTGGGTGACTTTGGGTCGGTGGGTGGGTGACATTGGGTCGGTTTGACTTTGGGTCGGTGGGTGGGTGACTTTGGGTCGGTGGGTGGGTGACTTTGGGTCGGTGTGTGGGTGTATGACTTTGGGTCGGTGGGTGGGTGGGTGACTTTGGGTCAGTTTGACTTTGGGTCGGTGGGTGGGTGACTTTGGGTGGGTGGGTGAGTTGGGTCGGTGGGTGGGTGACTTGGGTCGGTGGGTGGGTGACTTTGGGTCGGTGGGTGGGTGGGTGACTTTGGGTCGGTGGGTGGGTGGGTGACTTTGGGTCGGTGGGTGGGTCGGTAACTGGGTGACTTTTTCAGGGTCGGTGACTGGGTGGGTCAGTGACTGGGTTCGGTGACTGGGTGGGTCAGTGAGTGGGTAGGTGGGGTCGGTGAGTGGGTGGGTGGGGTCAGTGACTGGGTGGGTGGTTTTGGGTGAGACTGGGTGGGTGAGTGGGAGACTGAATGGGTGGGTGAGTGGGAGACTGAATGGGTGGGTGACTGGGAGACTGAATGGGTGAGTGAGTGGGAGACTGAATGGGTGGATGAGTGGGAAACTGAATGGGTGGGTGAGTGGGAAACTGAATGGGTGGGTGAGTGGGAAACTGAATGGGTGGGTGAGTGGGAAACTGAATGGGTGGGTGAGTGGGAAACTGAATGGGTGGGTGAGTGGGAAAGTGAATGGGTGGGTGAGTGGGAAACTGAATGGGTGGGTGAGTGGGAGACTGGGTGGGTGAGTGGGAGACTGACTGGGTGGTAGACTGACTGGGTGGGAGACTGACTGGGTGGGAGACTGACTGGGTGGTAGACTGACTGGGTGGGAGACTGACTGGGTGGGAGACTGACTGGGTGGGTGAGTGGGAGACTGACTGGGTGGGTGAGTGGGAGACTGACTGGGTGGGTGAGTGGGAGACTGACTGGGTGGGTGAGTGGGAGACTGACTGGGTGGGTGAGTGGGAGACTGACTGGGTGGGTGAGTGGGTGACTGACTGGGTGACTGACTGGGTGGGTGAGTGGGAGACTGACTGGGTGGGTGAGTGGGTGACTGAATGGGTGGGTGAGTGGGTGACTGACTGACTGAATGGGTGGGTGACTGACTGAGTGGGTGGGTGACTGAGTGGGTGGGTGACTGAGTGGGTGGGTGACTGAGTGGGTGGGTGACTGAGTGGGTGGGTGGGTGACTGGGTGACTGGGTGGTTGTGTGGGTGACTGGGTGGTTGTGTGGGTGACTGGGTGGGTGGGTGACTAAGTGAGTGGGTGGGTGACTGAGTGACTAAGTGAGTTTTTGGGTGACTAAGTGAGTGGGTGGGTGACTGAGTGGGTGGGTGACTGAGTGGGTGACTGGGTGACAGTGCGTGGGTGGGAGACGGTGGGTGACTTACCTTGACCCCGGGGGGCAAGAGTGGCAGGAGCAGGAGGAGTGGCAGGAGGCCCTCCGTCTGGGAGCCGGCGCACGTGAGGGGGAGAGCAGGAGGCCCGGGCCGCGCTTCCCCTCTCCGGTAGCGGCGCACGTGAGGGGGAGTCCCGGGCCGCGCTTCCCCTCTCCGGTAGCGGCGCACGTGAGGGGGAGTCCTGGGCCACGCTTCCCCTCTCCGGTAGCGGCGCACGTGAGGGGGAGTCCCGGGTCGCGCTTCCCCTCTCCGGGAGCGGCGCACGTGAGGGGGAGAGCAGGAGACCCGGGCCGCGCTTCCCCTCTCCGGTAGCGGCGCACGTGAGGGGGAGAGCAGGAGACCCGGGCCGCGCTTCCCCTCTCCGGGAGCGGCGCACGTGAGGAGGAGAGCAGGAGGCCCGGGCCGCGCCGTGAGGGGGGAGGAGCCTGTAGTTTGCAGCTGAGCAGGAGGGCCGCGCTTCCTCCGCGGCGCACGGTGAGGGTGATGGTGCGGCTGGGGATGTTGCGGAGCGTGGGGATTTGGGTGAGGTGGGGAGGGGGGAGAGAGTGAGGGGCACCGGGGGAGGGGGGAGAGAGTGAGGGGCACCGGGAGAGGAGGGGGGGGGGGTGTGGAAGGTGAGCTGCGGTCCAACTGACGGGGGAGAGAGTGTGTGTGTGTGTGTGTCTGTGTGTGTGTGTGTGTGTCTGTGTGTGTGTGTCTGTGTGTGTGTGTCTGTGTGTGTGTGTCTGTGTGTGTGTGTCTGTGTGTGTGTGTCTGTGTGTGTGTGTCTGTGTGTGTGTGTCTGTGTGTGTGTGTCTGTGTGTGTGTGTCTGTGTGTGTGTGTCTGTGTGTGTGTGTGTCCCCGTCCGTCCCCTTTGGCCCGTCACTCCGCCTCAGGCCAATGAGAGGTGTGCGGGGGCGGGCGGCCCAAGGGACCAATGAGATTTCCCCTAGGGACACCGGACATCCAGGCAGGCAAACATACAGTGCTTTCAATTATATATAGTAAGATATACTACTGTATATACTGTATAGTAATATTATTTTTCCTTCTTTATATTTTCCTCATTCTGTCTGCAGTACAGTAGTTCATTGAGAGAGGAGAGGTTTTGTGTACATCATTACTGCTGTTTACATACTGTACATTTGACTGTACACGCAGATTTGACGGGACACAACACCCCCATCTCCCCCTAGGCCACCCTTTTTCCTGGAACGACAAGAAAACAAAAACTTAGTTCAGTTACTGTACTGTACTGTATGTGCGTACTGTACTGTATTATGGCAGAACTACTGTAGGTGGCTGGTGCAGCTTTCTCTGGAAAGAAAAAAATGGAGCAGTTAGTAGGCAGTTACTGTAGTACTGTCAAACTAGTCTACTGTACTGTATACTGGAACTACTGTATCTGACTATCTGGAAAGAAAAAATCTGTGCCATACTTACCTGTATCATACTGTACTTACAATACTACAGCACTGTACTACTTTCCTGATGCTTGCCCATTACGCACGATGACAATGGGCAACACAGTGGCAATATGGTCTATATATTTATTGCAGCGTTCCACGTTGAGTACATCGTTCCAAAAACTCAGTATGCCTTTCAACAACTCATCCTTTTTGGAGGGTTTCGCCACTTTCTGGATATGGTCCTTCAGCTGATGCCAGACCATTTCGATCGGATTGAAGTCTGGCGATCTGTCATTGGAAAGAAAGGACAATTTTTTTAAGAGCTAAAAACAGTGGGGAACAGAAATGGGACACGGTCTACTGCACTTACTCCGCTGGCGTCTTCACCCAGTTGATGCCGCGCTCAAGGATATGCCCCGTTGACGCGGTGTGCTTGGGATCGTTGTCCTGGTAGAAGCGGTGACCATTGGGAAAGTCGCGTGTGATGTATTGCACTATCTCGGGCACAATGTTGTCTTGGAAGTAAGCTTTATTCATGATTCCTATAGCAAGAAAAGAAAAGTGCTCAAAAACAGCACAATAATACAGTACAGTGCATACGGTAAGGCAACACTAGTCAAGTACAGTGCATTAGGCGACATTATATTTGATAAATTTTACCTTCAAAGATGACAATGCATCCCGGTCCACGCCTAGAGATGGCACCCCACACATGCAGCTTCACAGGGTGTTTTGGCCGCAGCTTCAAAGATATGCGGCCTTTTTTGTGGAACGTAAAGCTTGCAAATCTCTCCAGCGACACAGTAGACTCATCAGTGAAGATGAAATCCTGGAAAGTCTCCCCGCTGTCGATCCATGCCTGGGCCTGGAGCACTCTTTTGATTTTGTTTGCATCCCGTATCATGGGGTACGCTCTGTAATGACAAGGAATAAAATGTTTTAGCGGTACAGTGCAGTACAGTTTGCTAAACAACACTTTTACCTCCTGTACTGTCCAGTACTAACCTCACACGTCCATATTTCCATCCAATGCTGCGTCTCATCTTCTTTATGCTGCTCTCGGATACAGTCAGATTGTGCTTTTCCTGCAGAGTGTTTTTAACCCTTAATGCACTCCTCTCATCATTCTCCTCACTTATTTTGTCCACCAGAAGAGTTGTCTCTCTACAATGTAAAGAAATTATATTGTTTTATTAATATGCAGCAATATAAAATGTATATAAATGTAATGTTGTAATATACAGTAAATATAAATATACAAAAAATGTATACTGTTGTGTTGTACTATAAATATAAATATACATCCTATATACTGTACACTGTATACCGTTGTACTGTAAGATATATGTAAATATACGTCCTATATATACCGTTATAAGATTAATTGAAATATAAAAAAAAAATGTATACAGCTGTACTATAAATATAAATAGACAAAATATATATACTGTTGTACTAGAAATATAAATATACAAAATAAATATACTGTTGTAATATAAATATAAATATACATCCTATATATACCGTTGTAAGATTAATTGAAATATACAAAAAATGTATACAGCTGTACTATTAATATAAATAGATAAAATATATATACTGTTGTACTAGAAATATAAATATACAAAATAAATATACTGTTGTAATATAAATATAAATATACATCCTATATATACCGTTGTAAGATTAATTGAAATATACAAAAAATGTATACAGCTGTACTATAAATATAAATAGACAAAATATATATACTGTTGTACTAGAAATATAAATATACAAAATAAATATACTGTTGTAATATAAATATACATCCTATATATACCATTGTAAGATTAATTGAAATATACAAAAAATGTATACAGCTGTACTATTAATATAAATAGACAAACTACTGTACACTATGTTGTAATATAAATCAACAGAAATAATAACAGTATTACAGTAGATACCGAACTGTACTGTAGATGTACAGTACAGTTTTCTATATTTTTTTTTTGTTAAGTTTTATAAATATACTTACGCGTTAGTTACCCTTGGTGCCTTTTTGCGGTCTCTGTTTTTTCCGTATGCATGATAGCTCATGGTGTTTGATGGCACAACGAGGCCAGAAGTAGCTAACCAGCATTGGATTTTTGCAATTCGGTGTCCGGTCGTGTACATCTCCTTCATTCGCATGCTGAGATCCTTGGAAATCTTTTTAACAGGCATTGCTGCGAGTAGAAAGAAATACTGTACAAACACAAGAATGTATATTCGATGTTTAGTCGATGTGTATTCAATGTGCAGTGAATCCACAAAATGGATGGTGTATTTATACGGTAATGACTCACATTAGAGTACGCCCACTTTCAACACCTGTACCTGGCTGCCATGCATAAAAGGTCACACACTTTGCATAGCCCACCACTCGCTGATCTTTATCTGAACCTTGTCCAGATACTGCATTGTGCCACCCGCTTCCATGGAGCATCCCCGGTTCTATGGACGCAAGAACCCACTCACCTCTGCCGTGCCTGTCATGCTGAAAAAGCGAAAGGCAGTTGCCGTTTCCACGCCAAGGCCAAAGCGACAGGCTAAGGCCAATAAAGAAAACGTTCTGCTGACCCCAAAGGCTAAGGGTTTTCTTAGATGTAAGCCTCATTATGTGAAGAAGATATACGGTAATATGCTCGCTACGCAAAACGAATGGCAGCCAACCCATCGAATCCGCAGACCACTTCCTCCCATATGTTTCGAAGACTCTGCTGTAGCTGTCCCGGAAATCTTCATCCCGTCTTCTCCACCCCCATCTTCTCCGGTTCCATCTGATGACGCTGCCGCCTCTGAAATCCACGGGTCACTGTCTCCTTTGCGCCTAGACGACTCTGCTTCTCGCCCGGAAATCCAAAGATCACCTTCTCCATCCCTCTTCGACGACGCTGCCACTTCTCCTCTACCGGTATCCACAGGTCCCCTCCTCCACTCTCCATTGATGCCGCTTCTGTCCAGGGAACCCCCATCTCATCCTCCGTTGCACCCATCCCCCCAGATGTCCAGACGCCATGCACAAGCAGCTCATTAGACCGTATCCTGAATGGGATAACTGTGGATCTCCCTGGGAACTCTATTGTGCTGGCAAAGATAGATCTGCTTCTGGAGACAATGTTAAATGTGGAGCAGCGTGTGCTACAAATGGAGCAACGGATGCTACAAATAGAACAACGGATGGATCGACGGATGGAGAAGATAGAGGCTGACATAGCGGGCATACATTATTTGCTCGGTGTTAATGCCCCTGTTTCCCCGACGCTGGAGCAGGGGGGTGACATGGATGTGATGAATGGGACCTTCGACCCCCTTCCATCACCAAGCGCCCCCCCTCCACCAGAAGATGTAGTGTACATGTATGCCATTGAGGAGGACATGACAACCCCATCAAGACCACGCAGGAGACAACCCGGCGACCACGAACGGAGGAAAGCTTACTCCTAGACAACCTACCATTGCCCGTCGCCTCAAGTACACCCGTTCCCAAAAGACCTACACCCGCTCGCATCGAAACAGTGCCCGACATCACCCTGTGCGATCTGCCACCGGCGCTCAGGGAGAAGTATAGGGTGAGGAGTGCTGGTGTACCCCACAAGTATGCCTTGATCATTTTAAGCACCATGTTCCCTACACGTTGTACTGCGAGTGGGCCTTCAAAGTGAACTACGATGGGAATCGCCAAAAAAAGGCCCTTCCTGCCAATTTAAGGAAAAAAATTGTGGAAGAATTGCGGCGCTTTTATCCTGTTACAGATGCTGTAATGAAAGGCGTTCGAGACTGCATTAATGGCGTTTTGCGCCATGCAAGGAATCGACCATGGATGGACAATGTGGAGGACTTTCAGTGAGACCATACTGTTGTGCTGAACTGTATTGTACTATACATGTTTTGCCCTACAGTACCTGCTGTACTTAAACAAAGGAGATGTTGTTGTGTGTTTTTTTTTACACAGGACATGCACAACTCCAGTCCCTGAGGGCCACAAACAGGCACGGTTTTCAAGGTTGCCCTGAAAACCTGCCCTGTTGCTGCCCTCTAGGACTGAACTGGTGCAGGTCTGACTGACAGTGTTGCGCACCATCCCACTGTACTGTACTGTATACAGTACTGTGTTTCTTTAATAAAGGAGATGTTACTTAAAATGTTTCAACATTGTATTTGTAAATAAATGTTTTTGAACTGACTGCACCAATAAAAGAACATTTTCATTTCTCTCACTGTACTGTACATTGTTTCCATTTGCTCCTTAGATAGTACTGTATAACAAAATACAGAGTAAGAAATGTACTGTAGATGCTTGCTGCACTGATTTTTTAGTACCTGGTCGCGCAATTGGCGTAGGAACTAGGTCAATTGGCGTGGGAACTAGGTCAATTGGCGTGGGAACTTCTGTTCTAGGGCACCTAGAAATAAAATTATTTTTGCCCCTAGATGTTAGGAACCCCCTCACTTGACCCCAACAGGGTCCAAGCAGTAATGGCGGCGAGAAAGGGTCACGTCGGCGAGGAGGGTCCTACCATTGAGCGTAATGGCGGCCAAAGCTTTGAAGCGGCTAAGTCAGAATGAGCAGAAACCTGGAACCCACAAGTCCAGTTCTGTTCAACCTAGAGGGCTCAGATTCAGTCACCATGTAGTCCTAGTTGCGGCAGGATTGCATGGCAAATTGCGACCCTCCCGTGGCAACAGAATGGAGTCAGGGTCATGTTAAAGTTCAGGTTTCTGCCATTGACTTGCATGGCAGAAAAAAAAGCCACTTTGGTAATGTGCTTTTAAACTGTCAACCCGCTCAGACCCACAGAACGGGTTATTTTACATTATATTTATATATTTTTAGTTTAAAGATATTAAAGAATGTACTGTATTTCATTTAAAACATGTGACTGTAAACCATACTGACTGACACTGTATTTCATCAGGGTGTGAAAACATGTATCAGTTTACGCTCAATTCTCACAGTGCTGTGCACATCACAGTCAGATTTACATTTCAAATTCGAGAGGGGATTTTCCAAAGCAGGCCTCTAAGGGTTGGGGGAGGGGGATGGTGTGATTAGACGCAGGCGTACTGAGCATTTGTAGCTGGGCTAGAGGTGGATTAAGAACACAATGGCAATATGCAGAAGGTTAATGACCCAGTGGTGAGAGGGGGTTGGTAGGATAGTTTGACTCAGCCGATTAACGCTTGGCTAGGGAGGGATTAAAAACTCTGGAGGTGTGTGGCTGAAATACAGTAGTTAGCAGAACTGTAATTTCAAAAGGCAGTTCATCATAATAATTTGATGAATAAACCCCCAAAGACAAGCCCCAAATACAGTACATAAAAAGCAAGTCACTTTAACTCCCTGTGCCCCATGCACCAAAAACAAACAGTAGATTTTATATACAGTATATATATACTGCATATACTGTATACTGTATTATAAATTAATATTCATACAGTGTAAACGTCCATTTCTCAGGTATCTCCATGTTTTACAAATGTTTTGTAAATGTTTCTCCGATTTCAATGTGGCAGAAGAATTTAATAAAGGCTGCAGTACTGTATGTATTATTGTGTGTTGATGGTTAGAATTGCTGTGCACTTGAAATGTTTCAACATTGTACAGTATTTGTAAATAAATGTTTTTGTACTGACTCCACAATAAAAGAACATGTTGAATTATCTCCCATTGTTTCCATTTGCTCCTTTGACAGTGTAACAGATGTCGAGGCTTACTGCAGTGTTTTTTTACTGCCAGACCGCACAGCCGCAAGATCCGCAACATTGTAAAAAAAGAGCAATGAGCGCGCAATTGGCGTAGGAACTAGGGAAATTGGCGTGGGAACTAGGTCAATTGGCGTGGGAACTTCTGTTCTAGGGCACCTAGAAATAAAATTATTTTTGCCCCCAGATGTTAGGAACCCCCTCACTTGACCCCAACAGGGTCCAAGCAGTAATGGCGATGAGAAAGGGTCATGCCGGCGAGGAGGGTCCTACCATTGAGCATAATGGCGGCCAAAGCTTTGAAGCGGCTAAGTCAGAATGAGCAGAAACCTGGAACCCACAAGTCCAGTTCTGTTCAACCTAGAGGGCCCAGATTCGGTCACCATGTAGTCCTAGTTGCAGCAGGATTGCATGGCAAATTGCGACCCTCTCGTGGCAACAGAACGGAGTCAGGGTCATGTTAAAATTCAGGTTTCTGCCATTGACTTGCATGGCAGAAAAAAAGCCACTTTGGTAATGTGCTTTTAAACTGTATTTGTGGAGCTCCGGTTCCGTGGGTCGTGCAAAGCTGATATTTAGCCACTATGGTAAGGGTCCTTCCGCATGAGTAGGGAGGGGATTGGTAACCGTGGTCACAGCACTCCACACAACCAACGCTTGAAAAAGTAAAAAACTTTATTTAAATGCTACAGTGAGCATACAAGCACCACTCTGACGCGTTTCGTCTATAGAAAGACTTTTTCAAAGAGTGAATATCCCCACGAATACCGGAACTTATATAGGAAATGACGCTTGTCAAAGGTACCTCCCTAATTGGCAAGGACCTCCCATTAGACTAATAATATTAAAGTCAAAACGTCATTCCCTTAAAGAAACCAGGTACTAAAACCCCACATATACTGTTAAAAAAATGCATAAATCACACAAGTTACATAAACTAGGATTAAAAACAAAGAATTTAGTAATGCTCACTGATATATATAATCAAATAATACATGAACAACTTAGAAACAGACTTATTATTATTTACAGAAAAAGAGAATGATGTGGATCCACTATCTCTGATTGTCAATTGAATATTATCATATAATTATACCATATGTACCATATATTGTTGCACATATGTGCCAAGATTATAAAGTCTATAGTATAGTATCCTATCAATTGTTATATAGCGGATACAATATATGCAAATAGAAGTGCATGCAAAAATTAATAGTCAGATGGTAATACATAATTACGACTATAGTGACGGAATACACCCCGACACTCCCCCTCCGCTCAGACAGCCAGGAAGTGTTTAAGTTCCCACTCCTGGTTGATACCGAGCGGGTGAAGAGTGCGTAAGGTGTATATCCAATACATTTCACGCCGATTAAGCGTGCCTTCCCTATCTCCTCCCCGTATGCCTTGGGAGATATGTTCAAGGGCCATGAATGAAAAATTTGCAATACCACCCCTACTACATCTCGTGAAGTGTCGGGGTACAGGATGTGTATCATCTTTCTTTTTTATAAAACGGACGTGTTCAGCGATACGGGTCTTCAAGTTTCTTTTTGTGCGGCCCACATACCGCATAGAGCACCCGCACTGTAACAAGTAAATAGTAAAGGTAGTATTGCAATTCAAAAATGTTTTTATAACATGACTCTTTTTGTCATCCTCATATTTTATAACTTTAGTATTGCATGCATACTTGCACATCGAGCAATTTCCACATGAGTAAAAACCTTTGGGTATCCCCCGTATATTTGTATACTCAGATGTTGTGTGAAATAAACTGGGAGACAGATGTGACCCTAATGTCTGAGCCTTCCGATATGTAAACCTAGGGCCATTCTTTACAAATTGAGTTAAATCCTTATCCAAGGCTAATGTAGCCCAATGTTTGTTAATTATATTGCGTATATTTTGCGCCTGGCGGCTATATGTGCTAATGAATAATGGGCATTCGTCGCCATATGTTAAAGATACATTATTTCTATTTTTCTTTTTCTTCACAGAGAATACTGACTTGTCCATAGATTCAGCTGATTCAAACGCATCTTGGATATTTTTTTGTGTATACCCTCTTGCCAGGAATCTATTTGTTAATTCTTTTGACTGTGCAATAAAGCTGTCATCATTTGTGCACAATCTGCGTAATCTTATAAATTGTGCCTTGGGGATACTCTTAACTAATGACCATGGGTGGCAGCTCTTAGCAGAGAGTAGTGTGTTTCTGGAATTTGGTTTACGAAATATTTGTGATTGGATTGTCATGTCATGATCGATGTAGAGGAGGAGATCTAGAAAACTTATACAATTTATATTGTGTTCATAAGTAAATCTAATGTTTAAGTCGTTAGTATTGAGTGTATTAACAAAGGATTTTAATGATGATTCATCGCCGTCCCATATCATTATGAGATCGTCGATGTACCGTTTAAAGAATACAATATTAGAACGATAAGTGTTATTACTGTGATAAATAAACTGTGCTTCCCAAAAACCCATAAACAAATTAGCGTATGAAGGTGCAAAACTCGTGCCCATTGCAGTGCCTAATAATTGTAAATAAAAACGTGAATCAAATAAGAAATAATTGTGAGTGAGTAAAAAAGTGATAGACTCTATTAAGAAAGTGCAAAGTGCAGTGGATAACTGTGAAGTGTTAAGAAAGTGATTAACCGCTGATAAACCGTGTTGGTGCTGTATAATAGAATATAAAGAAACAACATCCAATGTAACCCATCTATAATGTGACTTCCAGACCACATCTCCTAGATCGATCATGACATCTGCTGAATCCTTAACAAATGAAGGTAGTTTAAATACCAATGGTTGAAGGTAGCTGTCCACATACCGCGATAACCCATCTCCCAAAGATCCAATGCTAGCCACTATCGGACGGCCCGGCGGGTCCGTCAATGACTTGTGGATCTTTGGAAGATGGTGGAATACCGGAATCACGGGATGTGGACAGCTCAAATAATCAACTTCCTTTTTGTCTATAACATACAGAATTTTGCCAAAAGTAATCAACTCATCAAGCAATAAAGAAAATTTAGCTGTAGGGTCCCCTTTAAGGGGTTCGTAATGAGTAACATTACTCAACTGCCTAAGAGCTTCCTGTCTATATTGTGTGGTAGACAGGACCACTAATGCCCCGCCTTTATCTGCCTTACGAAACATGATGTCTTTCCTGGACTTAAGATGTTTTAATTGTTGACATTCGACATATGTTAAGTTTTTTGTCTGAATGGAAGACTGTGAGAACCCTTGGGCTAATAGCCTCAAATCCCTTTCAACTAGACCTTCGAAAGTAGTAATGTAAGGTCCCCGATTATAATTGGGGCAGAATATTGATTTTCTTTTTAATCCTGAATTATGATTACCAAAAAAGGCCTGTGAAAAATTATTCACATTTTCCCCCTGTTGTTCCAACAGTTCTTCCATGTCAGACAGTACACATGTTTCTTTGAAATTAAGGTTATACAAATTTCCCATCTCATTGGAGCCATCATCATCCAAACATACAGGTAACTGACTTCCAAGTTCTGGGGAGTCAGTGACCTCAAAAGAACTCCTGGTTGTAAAGAATTTCTTTAAAGTCAATTTCCGGGTGAATCTTTGAAGATCAATGACGGTTTGAAACAACTGAAAGTCCTGGACTGGAGCAAAACCCAGACCCTTGTTCAACAGTGATAATTGTTCAAAGGTAAGATCCACACCTGAAAGGTTAATCACATTATTACTATCATCAACCTGATCTACGTATACTTCTTCCTTTTTGTCCTTCCTCTCGCTTCTCCGTTTCCTCCTTGAGCGTCTGGTTCCTTTTGTTGCCGTGTTCCTGCCGGTAAAAAAGAAGAAGAAGAGGAGGAAGAAGGCTGGTGTGAAATTTTGGATCTACCCGAAGTAGTAGTGATAGATGATCTGCTATCGCTTCTGGATTTCCCATGATTATCCCTTATACCGTCTGTAGAGCCTTCAAAAGAGACCGAGTGTGATCTCGCCTCATAATCAGATACATCAGAGTCCATACTAGAGGCCTCCATAGGTCTGCTTTTTAGAATAGATTTGTTCGGTGTGCTTTTCGCCCACCCTTTGAAGGATGATCTAGAGCCCCTTGTTGTATTGGATCCCTGATTGTCCTTAAATTGCGGTTTCTGCCAGCAGTACACCTGCCCTTTAATGTAATCCATGCGGTCTCTTTCGAATTTTTCATGCTTTTTATCGCTTATCGCGTCTTCAATACTCTCTATGTTGGATAATAATGTTTTGTCATTTTTGACAAATTGTTCCATCTTTGCGAATGGTTTTAAATTGGTCCTGAGGGTGTTAATGTCAGACATTATTACTTCCTTCTCTTTGGTTTTTTGCTGAATTATCAGCTCCATTAATGTTAAAGAACATTGGTCAAGGGCTTTTGTCCACTCTTGTTCGAATAGAGTGTTAGTGAAGCCAAATGTGGGTGTCTTTTTAATTCTTAAGCCTCTTGGTATCCTGTTACATCTGATGTAGTTATTTAATGATGTAATATCCCACCATAACCTAATGTTCATTACTAGTAATTTTTCTAGTTTCACAAAATAATGGGTGAGATCAGAAGGTTCATCACAAATTACTTCTGTGTTTTCATCAAACAAATGTGCTGCCTTTTTTGACCTCTTTGTGTTGTCCCCACATGCATCCACATATGTTTCTCCGTCAGTGCAATCAGTTTCAGTGTCCACATCTTCCATCTTAAAAAATATATATATACGAAGCCTTTAATATGTATGGCATGAGAGATTTATTTTTATCTCAGATTATCTAGTTTCTTGTTGTTCAAAAAATGCTAATAAAAAAAATATATATGAAGAAAATTACAAAAATAAAAATAATTGAATTAAGCGTTGGTTGTGAATGATATTGGAGGTGCAGATCCCCATAAACATGTAGAATTGACAAAAATAGAATAGTCCTGGTATAATGTTACAGTCTTAGAGATAAACTTCAATCATAAAAGAAAAAGTCCGTGGTTGAGCACTCAGGTGCAAATAAGTGACAGGAACATATGGGTATTAACCCTTGGAGTACCGAGTCTCCAAACCACAGAAAGGTACAGAGTCTGCAATCTTCCAATATATTTTGGAGCTGACACCACTAAAATAATGACTTCTATGGTATTGATGGAGGAAAAGCAATGATGAAACAGGCAGTGGGCTGGTCAATCCTTAGAGATACAACGGAGCCTCTTCAAAGAAAAGACCCCGAGGTAAATCAAAAACCGGTGCCGTTTAGCCTCAAAACTGCCTGATAGAATAATGGCTTAAAATGTATAGTTCGTTACTCACGATACCCGGTCTGCAAGCTGCTCAGAATGCTCCGGTGGCCATCTTGCTTCCTCGTGGTGTCGGCGTGCTCCTATCCGGAAGTGACGTAAGTAGGGAGGGGATTGGTAACCGTGGTCACAGCACTCCACACAACCAACGCTTGAAAAAGTAAAAAACTTTATTTAAATGCTACAGTGAGCATACAAGCACCACTCTGACGCGTTTCGTCTATAGAAAGACTTTTTCAAAGAGTGAATATCCCCACGAATACCGGAACTTATATAGGAAATGACGCTTGTCAAAGGTACCTCCCTAATTGGCAAGGACCTCCCATTAGACTAATAATATTAAAGTCAAAACGTCATTCCCTTAAAGAAACCAGGTACTAAAACCCCACATATACTGTTAAAAAAATGCATAAATCACACAAGTTACATAAACTAGGATTAAAAACAAAGAATTTAGTAATGCTCACTGATATATATAATCAAATAATACATGAACAACTTAGAAACAGACTTATTATTATTTACAGAAAAAGAGAATGATGTGGATCCACTATCTCTGATTGTCAATTGAATATTATCATATAATTATACCATATGTACCATATATTGTTGCACATATGTGCCAAGATTATAAAGTCTATAGTATAGTATCCTATCAATTGTTATATAGCGGATACAATATATGCAAATAGAAGTGCATGCAAAAATTAATAGTCAAATGATGACAGCTTTATTGCACAGTCAAAAGAATTAACAAATAGATTCCTGGCAAGAGGGTATACACAAAAAAATATCCAAGATGCGTTTGAATCAGCTGAATCTATGGACAAGTCAGTATTCTCTGTGAAGAAAAAGAAAAATAGAAATAATGTATCTTTAACATATGGCGACGAATGCCCATTATTCATTAGCACATATAGCCGCCAGGCGCAAAATATACGCAATATAATTAACAAACATTGGGCTACATTAGCCTTGGATAAGGATTTAACTCAATTTGTAAAGAATGGCCCTAGGTTTACATATCGGAAGGCTCAGACATTAGGGTCACATCTGTCTCCCAGTTTATTTCACACAACATCTGAGTATACAAATATACGGGGGATACCCAAAGGTTTTTACTCATGTGGAAATTGCTCGATGTGCAAGTATGCATGCAATACTAAAGTTATAAAATATGAGGATGACAAAAAGAGTCATGTTATAAAAACATTTTTGAATTGCAATACTACCTTTACTATTTACTTGTTACAGTGCGGGTGCTCTATGCGGTATGTGGGCCGCACAAAAAGAAACTTGAAGACCCGTATCGCTGAACACGTCCGTTTTATAAAAAAGAAAGATGATACACATCCTGTACCCCGACACTTCACGAGATGTAGTAGGGGTGGTATTGCAAATTTTTCATTCATGGCCCTTGAACATATCTCCCAAGGCATACGGGGAGGAGATAGGGAAGGCACGCTTAATCGGCGTGAAATGTATTGGATATACACCTTACGCACTCTTCACCCGCTCGGTATCAACCAGGAGTGGGAACTTAAACACTTCCTGGCTGTCTGAGCGGAGGGGGAGTGTCGGGGTGTATTCCGTCACTATAGTCGTAATTATGTATTACCATCTGACTATTAATTTTTGCATGCACTTCTATTTGCATATATTGTATCCGCTATATAACAATTGATAGGATACTATACTATAGACTTTATAATCTTGGCACATATGTGCAACAATATATGGTACATATGGTATAATTATATGATAATATTCAATTGACAATCAGAGATAGTGGATCCACATCATTCTCTTTTTCTGTAAATAATAATAAGTCTGTTTCTAAGTTGTTCATGTATTATTTGATTATATATATCAGTGAGCATTACTAAATTCTTTGTTTTTAATCCTAGTTTATGTAACTTGTGTGATTTATGCATTTTTTTAACAGTATATGTGGGGTTTTAGTACCTGGTTTCTTTAAGGGAATGACGTTTTGACTTTAATATTATTAGTCTAATGGGAGGTCCTTGCCAATTAGGGAGGTACCTTTGACAAGCGTCATTTCCTATATAAGTTCCGGTATTCGTGGGGATATTCACTCTTTGAAAAAGTCTTTCTATAGACGAAACGCGTCAGAGTGGTGCTTGTATGCTCACTGTAGCATTTAAATAAAGTTTTTTACTTTTTCAAGCGTTGGTTGTGTGGAGTGCTGTGACCACGGTTACCAATCCCCTCCCTACTTACGTCACTTCCGGATAGGAGCACGCCGACACCACGAGGAAGCAAGATGGCCACCGGAGCATTCTGAGCAGCTTGCAGACCGGGTATCGTGAGTAACGAACTATACATTTTAAGCCATTATTCTATCAGGCAGTTTTGAGGCTAAACGGCACCGGTTTTTGATTTACCTCGGGGTCTTTTCTTTGAAGAGGCTCCGTTGTATCTCTAAGGATTGACCAGCCCACTGCCTGTTTCATCATTGCTTTTCCTCCATCAATACCATAGAAGTCATTATTTTAGTGGTGTCAGCTCCAAAATATATTGGAAGATTGCAGACTCTGTACCTTTCTGTGGTTTGGAGACTCGGTACTCCAAGGGTTAATACCCATATGTTCCTTCCGCATGAGGACCAGGCGACTTTCAACCCGCTCAGACCCACAGAACGGGTTATTTTACATTATATTCGCGCAATTGGCGTGGGAACTACTTAGGGCCTCGGTCAAGTTCACGGACAATTGGCGTGGGAACTTCTGTTCTAGGGCACCTAGAAATAAAATTATTTTTGCCCCCAGATGTTAGGCACTGTATACCACTGTACAGTATACTGTAGAAGACACATAATGAAACGATACTGAACATGTAGAATAAATGCATAGTTTTATTTTTTCGGGTTTATTACACAGTATACTGTACGGCAGGAAAACATCAGCATACAGTACAATATTATCCATAGAAATCCCCCCATTACCCATTTTCTTTTCTGAGGAAAAACAAAAAAAAAAGTTTTAATGTACGTTTATGGTCAGCCCCCTAAAGAAGTACCCAGCTAGCCCCACCAAAATAATACTCACCTTTGAATTTCCCATTCAGCTAGTGCCGGCGCCGGTCCACTGCCAGTCCAGCTTTCTTCATCATCCACGTCGATAGTTAGCAGCGGGACTAGTCCACCTGTAGTCAGCAGGTGAGGCGGGAAATCGCTTAGGTACATGCAAGCTTCATCCAAACTGCACGCGAAATCCGGCTCAGCCTCAGGCTGACGGTGGGACCGTCATTGGAAGCCGGTGCTGGTGCTGGTGCATCGCTTGGCAGCGACTGTCGCTTCTTAGTTGGTTTTAACACGACCCTTCGCCTTTTGCCGCCTCCATGATCATAGATACCGGAAAAACCCGGTGATACACACCAACACCCTCCAACAAATTGGGGCTCAATACGGTGAAAACAGGGATCACTACATAACCTTTTCCTTACCGCACGCTTCCAGGTATGAGGAGGTGGCTAAAATTTGTAAAAGTCATAGTTTTCGATAAAATACTGATAAATTTGAGCAACTGTTGCCATCTTATCCTCTGTTGCATTAATCGCGGCCCATATTAAATAAGCGTAGCTTCTGTCAGGTTTTTGGAAAGCGGGCTGCACTTGAACACTCATGGCGGGCGGGTCTCTGGAGAATAGTGTAAGCGAAACTGGTCTTTGTCTTTATTTAATATGTAAAGCCTAAATTGATACATTTTTGCAACTCTTCCTTCAGTCTTAAGGCCAAGGCCAAATTACAATGGCACACTGTGGTACAGTAACTTTTTTAAACGAAACACCTGCAAGCCCACACATTACTGATTCGGCGCATTACAATTCATGAATTTATGCCATCTGGCGGACACGCGAAGCATTGCAGACTAATAAATCCTGAACCATTATCAATTAACACATCAACCGCACGTCAGCCGGGCATGACCCCTGGCTGGGAACGCAAAAGGAATGCGTCATGCTCCAGGTGAACAGCGTCGCATTCCAGGAACCAGTCAGGGACAAACCGGTGATTTGTTAGAATAAAGTCTGTCGCATCAGTAGCAGAGTTAAAATTGGGCATTATTAAGAAATGGGTTTGTGCCAATATTTTTTAGAATTACCGCCACAAAAATTATATATATATACAAAGAAAAATACCAGCACTCAAGATATATATATATCTATATATCTATATATATATAGTATTTTTCTTTGTGTGTACATATATATATAATCAAAAAATAAATAGATTATACCGTTCTGTGGCTAATGAAATGCTTTTATTTGTGCGAGCTTTCGAGATACACTGATGTCTTCTTCCGGCGATGTTACAATGAATGAAACAAGCAAAAGGCAAAAACAGTGTTTCTTGGAATGTTATCTGTGCTTGTCCCTCCCCTGTGTGTGGATGTGATTTATGGCTAGAGGTGTTAAATGGTTCCTGAAAGTTAGTGATGTAAGTGTGTGTGTATCTGTGTGAATATAAATGAATGGAGAGCCAACAGTGTATACAGTGCTTTACAAAAGGTGTGTGTGGAGTGGGAGTTAATATAAATGGTGTGGGTAGGTGTGAAAATGTGAGAATTGTAGCATAACTAAAAGTGTGTGTAGATACCATGTGGTCCCTATTGGTGTATAGGGATGGAAAAACAAGGAGTATTAGTATGTGTAAGAGACAGCTGTGTGTGCATACATATAGCACAGTATGTACAGACATGGCCTTTAGCGCTCATGGGAAGAGAGTTCACTTGTGTCAGTAATGACTCATAAAATTTTGATCTCTGTTTAGGCCACCGCTAAGTGTCCCGAACAGTTGCATAAATTTGTATACATGCAACCATCTCTCTTTCGGTGTTTTAAGATTACCTTTGAGTATGGCAACCCTCAGCTCGTTCATCTTATGGCCAGAGTCAGAGAAATGTTCGCCTCTTGTTCCGCGTGTGATGCTGTGGCGATGCAGGTTCATTCTCGTTTAGCCGCTGCCCCGTCTCACCTATGTAGTAGCAGCCCCCTGGGCATTTCATGCACATGATGTGGTACACAACATTGCTGGAGGAACAGGTGAACCTTACTCTGATTTTGTATTCCCGATTCCTGTGTAGTATTTGTATTGTGTCCGCTGTGTAGAGCATTGCACAGGTTTTGCATCTTGCGTCCTGGCATGGTTTCATCCCGCATTCAGTTGTACTGCTGAATACTTTACTCCTCACCATAATATTCTTGAGATTATGAGGTTGTCTGTATGATAATAAGGGTGCTTCAGGGAAGACCCTGTTGCAGTCTTGTATCTTCCTGGAGGATGAGTTGTAGTTCCCTGGCGACCTTGCGTAGGGCTCCTAGGTGTGGGTTAAATGTGACCACCAAAGTTACCCTGTCGCTTGTCTCTTTCTGTTTGTATTCAAGGAGATCACTTCTTGGTATTCTGGTGGCTTTGTGAATTTGCTGGTCTACAATTCTGTGGTTATATCCAGGGTTTTTAAAATCTGATCTCAAGGCTTTAATCCGCTGGTCTCTGTCTGCTGTGTTGGAGCATATCCGGTTGTATCGTATGGCTTTATCCTTTGAACTACTGATGTGGCAACATGGAGCCTGTTTGTTTATCATCTACTGGACGGAGTCTTTTACCTATGTAAGTTACTACATGCATTATTATAGCATTGTTTAATATCTACCTCTTTACCTTGGTGCGCTCCTGTGCTTTTTTTCTTTTTCCTCTTTACACTTGTGAGTGTATTGGCAATCCCTTGTAAAGTGTGTTTTTAATCTGAGGCATATTGCGCTATATTTCTTAATCTATATTCAAATGATTCCTCTGTTACGAAGTGTGCACACAGTAGAGCCACCAGAATCATCACTCAGTTGCCAAAAGGATAAAAGCTTCAAATAATTTAAGTGTATGCCTCAACCTCAAGTCACAAAGACAATAAAATGGAAAACTTCTACCATGAAATCAACAAAATAAAATGAATGACGAATGGAAATCCTCCCATGGGAAGATGGTATTACAACTGAAATCTTGAAATAAATGGTGAAAGAACTCAAGCTACTTCCAAAATTCTTTGCATGCTGCTTTGAGGAACAGAAATTGCATGAGTAATGGAGCTATGCCCTCATTCATTGGAAAGTTGACAAAGACATCAATCAGTCTACAGATGAAGTCTCCAGTTCCGACCCGGTCTCCAGCGGACTGCCCACAAGGGATTTGAGTCTCCCCTCGGTGCACTTTCACCTATATAACTGCTTGATAAAAGCCGGGTGAAGCATGCGGGGTGGAGAGTGGGGTGGGGACCCGTTCTGGAGCCGCGAGGAGGACAAGACAGAAACGCCAACTTCATCACTGCTTCCAATCAAGATAAGGATCAGAAATGGAGTATGACAGGGAGACACCATGTCAGATTTCGCAGCAAGAGAACAATGTCTACCTTGGCTAGTAGGTAATAATGGATATGACCTTTTGAGTGAAACATGACAATCGATCAAGGGGAGCTTCCAGTGTGACTCAAAAGGAAAGTGTATGACTAGAGTATCCTGATATAAGTTAAAAATAATCTTTATTAGACCTATATTTAAATTAAGGTGTCTACACACCGGGCTCACTTGGGAGTAGCGTGAAATTCCACAACCTCCCCCCCAGTTAATTTCACTCTCCATAGTATACATCTGTGATATATCCCACACATACTTGGCTGTACTGGATCATTATGTATCATGGACTGCCTACTCATTAAGGCCAAGTCCCCGCTGCAGTCGGCAGCGCGCGCCTCCCACCAGCTCCTTACCTTCTTCCAGGCTGTCCCCGGTCCCTCCCTGGCTCACTGCGCACTCTGACGCGGCAGCCAGCGGGGGTTACAATAGGATTGTGTTCCTTAGTGGCGACACGTCACGTGGTGCGCCAGGGAGCCAATGAAGAGGGGAGATCGCCGGCAGCGTGGCATAAACAGGGGAGGGGGGTGGATACAGGAGCACAAGGCAGCAAATAGCGCTCAGCAGGGCATCCATATGAATAATTAAATTCTACACGGATGAGGCGATGCTCTGCGCGGCTCTATCTCTGCAAGGGGAAAATGCAGCACTTGTGTTGGACTTTTGTATTGCTAAATTAATCTTTTTTGTTGTTATTGGAGCCGAGCAGCATTTCTGTGCATTCTGCAAAAGTTCATGGCGGCGCCGCCGATCCATTTTGGCCAGGCCCCCTGTGCTGAAAAAAGGTACCCGCAGGCCGCAGAGAAGTGCCATGCACGCGCCACCAGGACGCTAGGCGGGTGCACCGGCGCGTGCAGCGGGGCCTTAGACTGAGTCCCCACTGGCGCTGAGCGCGCTCATGTTTGGAGAGCTCTCCAAGCATGAGCGCCTGGAAACCTGCATTTACGAGAGCGCACGGGGAGTGGGGGGAGGGGTGGGGGGGCATTGTTGGTAGTTGAGCGCGCTAGAAATGTAGTTTTTTTTGTTTATCTAAGCGCCGTGCGCAGGGAAGCGTGTGTGCCCGCGCACGAGTGCACGCGCACAGCGTGAGCAGGGACTTAAATATATATATATATATATAAGCAGTGGTTGACAAATCACCAAAAAATCTACTCGCCACACAAAAAAATCTACTCGCCACCTAGTACCAAACGTGTGCTGCTTGGGCCAATATTTACTCGCCCGGGGGTTAAATCCACTCGCCCGGGGCGAGCAAATGTATAGGTTTGTCGAACACTGTATATAAGTAACCGCCTCAAGCGCCGCCCGTTCAGCGCTAGCGGAGACGCAGCCTTAGCCTTAGGTTCCATATCTTCCTTTTCTGGACATTATCTGTTTTATATGTTTGCACCAATGCATTATGAATTTGTCATTAGAACTGTGCCCAGGACATACTTGAAAACGAGAGGTAATTCAATGTAAAACATTTATAAATAAATACAATTATTACTTATTGGATCTGCCAATGTATTTGCAGCACCGCTGGGGACCCATGTCCCCATTTATTCCTAGTAAATAACCCTAGCAGTGCTTAGAACAGGGGGCTCAACTCCAGCTCTCAAGCCTCCAGGTTTTCAGGATATCCCAGCTTCAGCACAGGTGACTCATTCGAGCCTCTGATTGAGCCACCTGTGCTGAAGCTGGGATATCCTGAAAACCTGACCTGCTGCTGGGGGGCTGAGGACTGGAGCTGAGCCCCCTGGGTTAGAATGATGTTACTGTTTCCTGTTGCCTATCAGTGATAAAGGGGATTATGTACCGAACTCTCCCACTTGAAAAACTGGTGTAAAGTTTGGGTACAAAACAGATGAAATGGGCAACCCCGAGTGTTTAAAATAAGAACCTTCCATTATAATACAACACCCCAAACCCTGAGTATACTCCCACATGTGAGGCTGTACCTCCCTACTAGTAACTTTGCAGCCAGGTCCATATAACAGGGCCTGGCTTCCCTGGACCCAGGTGACATGCTTTACTAATTAGTGCACACTCTCCCACCCAACAAAGGGTTAAACCAAGCGCTCACATAAAGCTGCCGGAGTGGCCGCTTGGGAGCCTGGTATTCATTGGACTTCCCCTTGTCCTACACAGGCGTGTGCTCGCACTGCTCCCCGCCTGGTCTCCCCCTGCCCCGTTACACTGAGCCCCCCGCGCAGCATGGCCTCCCTCCTGCACGGCCTCTGTGTCCTCTGCGCCCTCACAGCCACAGGTGAGTGTTTCTGCCTCTTTAACCCTTTGAAGGTGGGGATGGATTACTAGGATAACCCTTTGGAGCTGCTGCATGGGGGTGTGTGGGACCCCCGCACAGCCGGGGAGGGTCTCCCCTGTAGGGAGCATGGAGTCCCAGAGCTCCATAACCATGTATGGCCGGTGGGTGCACACACGTGTCATGGAGACAATGTATTATGTTGTATAGTGCAGAACCCAATGAGGTGTAGGGTCATTATCCTTCTGCTGCCAAGGACCGGGGACCTTCCTCCCCCACCCGCCCTCTTAGGACAGGGAGGGTCTCCCTCGGGCTCATCCGTGGACCCCCACCCATCAGGCCTGTGTGCCCCCTTCCCGGGCCTCAGCAGTCCCGTTAGCAGAAGGCAATCAGGAACATGTGAGGACAGAGGCTGGGGGGGGCGCACTTTAATTAACTGTGTCGTTGATCCCAGTTATTTCCTTTTGGATCCTACCAGTGTGGACGCTTCAATGCGAAGCGTGCTCAGACCGTTCCAGGAGAACTGCTCTGTCATCCCACAAGGGAAGGGGCCCAGACTGATCCAAACATTAAGAAATGTAACACTACTGTAAAGGGGACAGTAAGAAAGTTTGGGTCGGTGGGTGTATTACCTTGGGGTTAGAGTAAAGGATAATACTTTTCTATAGCTCATTGGACAGTGAGTCAATGTAAATTGTACATTGCATTTGTAATGGGAACAGCTAGTTATGCACAACCTTTCACACGATTATACTTGACTTTAACAACAAAACTGGTGTATACATATGAGTGCTGTAATGAACTACAGGGTAAAAAAATTACCCCTCTATTACTGTACATTGAACAGTGGAGTGGCAAAATAAAACTATATATTGAATGGTCACAACACTTAATTATACTAGATTTCCCATTTCAATATGGGTGAGCCCACCACGCAGCTAGCTTACCTGGGCAGCCTCTCAAATGACATTTCTTTGCAAGCTGCATCTGCCTTGGGTCTGGTAGCACTGATGGTTGCACCTTCATCCTCTTATATACTTTAACAAGCTGCTCCATGTGCTTCTACACTTGGCATTTACAGTGCACCAGAAATGGTGACCTATCGGGTCGGTTCATGTACATGCTCTTATGTTGAACTCTTGCCCAACCTCTGCATGATAAGCGAGTATACTCTCGGAGATCCAAAACAAACTTCCCTGAAGGCAGGACCGCGTTCAGTCTGTCTATATGGAGGCAACTCCTATCTTGCACATAATGTAAATTTACACCCAAAAATTATAGTGAAGGGTTACATAGACATCAAAAACCTTATTGAGAAAAGATCCATTAAATGGAAGGAAAGGCTGGTCAGCGGGTAGGTGATATAGCCCAGCAAATATCCTAAGGGTGTAAAGCAGGGGTGGGGAACCTTTTTTCTGCCAAAGGGCCATTTAGTTATTCATAACATCGTTCGCGGGCCAGACAGGCACACAGCAGGCATGCACACACACAGAACCCCGCCCCCCCCCCCTACCTCTAGTAGTTGCTGCTGGGGGGATCGTGTAGGGCGGATGCTGGGGTAAGTGCGGGGGGAACCGCTGGAGAAGCATGGAGGAAGTGCGGGGACTGCTGCAGTGGCTGCTGGGGGATCGCTGGGGCTAGTACGGTGGCTGGGAATCGTATAGAGCTGCCGGCGCCTCACACCACCTCCTTCCGATCGGGCGCGAGGTGGCCATATTTTTTTAAATTAGCGCGATCCCGGTTATAGGAGTGTCCTTAGAAGGGCCAGACCAAATGATTTTGAGGGCCTGACATTCCCCACCCCTGGTGTAAAGAATAGCAGAAATACTTTAGAAGAAAATGAATGTAGTTAATAGCAATATAACATTTCCAATATACTTGGGCTATATTAAAGGGGATGATAGAGAAGATAATATAAAGTGTACTGTAAGGTTTCACATTAGATGGGTGTCATGGGAGACCAGGCACTTAAGCCTTTATTTTAATAGTTTTTTTTGTTGAATGGGATTTGGCTTCAAACATTCTGGAACTAAAATTGGCTACAAATCCCAACCGCGACCACAATGTTCAATTGTGAGAACTTGGTCGCGAAAAGCTGGACTTCGAAAATATTCCGGCTAAGATCTTCTGAAGCCGGTTCCTTGCTATTTGCGCAACAGCACTTTTCAATCATTTAAAAAATTCAGCTGATATTCTGGTGTTTGAATCTCCTGTTTGGCTCACGGGTTTCTTGTAGTATTTTGGAGTTAATTTACAAAATACTATAGCCAATCACAGCATGGGAACTTTCCTTCCAGCCAATCAGAACGATGCCGGGTAAGCAGAAATTCTGAATCGGCCAAGGGACATGCGCACGTTTGCCACCCAGTCACTTGCTATTCAGATGCTACCCGCTGGGTTGGGCTCCTCCCAAGTCTGGTGGACGGGAAAATGGTAGTTCGGACGACTTACATTCGTCCCAGGACGTGGGTACTTGAGCCCTTCCCTCCTACCCAAATTGTCTTCAAACCTGAGGCATCCACTGGTGGCTTTCAACTCTGATGTCCTACAGAGTTACTGGCACCAACTTGGTAGCCCTGACAGTCTCTAGCCCTGATGGTCTTCTGAAAGTCCCAGCTCATTACCGTGCACATCAGTACATACCATATTAAACAACTATTAATAAAATATACTTGTATATGTCCCAAGTCTCTGGGTATGTGGAATAGAATAAAAAACTGCACTTTATTTTCTATTGGCCTATATTCCCCACACACTGTTTCATGGACTGGACTCTAAGAATCCCCTCACAACCTTATCTATGGTTGGCGCACCCATGAACCCCTATGTAGGTTCTGAGTTACCTGGATATTCCCCTTAACCTAGGGACCCCTTATAGTTACAGGGACACTTTGCATCACTTACTTTTCTGGGCTGTGCTGAAGCAGGGAACCCTAGCGGTGAGTCACGCAAGCATTTTCAAGGGGAGATATTGCTGGGACAAAGTGCCTACATGTATCCAGAAATCAGACCTGATTCCCGGGTACATTTTTAGGGGAACCAGCAACTCTGGACCCTGTCTAGCTAGGCACATTCTGACAATACTTTCTCTGCAAACCCCCCCCCTTGAAACTCATACCCTAGCCCTCCCTGCTTGCTGGCATCCCTGGAAAGGTAAAACACAATCTTTATTGTCGCACAATACATTATCCACATGTACAGTTACTGGGCTCGAGCTGTCTTCTTGACCTAACACATGGACCAGGGGTAACCAAACGGGCTTAAACCTTTATTTGAGAGCCTGGTTACTGTCACAATGGGGTGCTATAAAAAGTTTCCCAGTTGCAAAACTGGAGCTAAACAAGTTCCCCAGGTTTATTAAAATTATTATTATTATTATTTACAATGGGATTTTTTTTACTTGGATAAATGTGGTGCAGCTTTTTAGCACATGGGAGACTCTTGTACATGGTCCCAGGAAAATGAGTGAGCCAAGTATGTGTAATCCTTAATCAGTTTGCATGTAAAGTACGCAGCATTGCTCTCAACTGAATGTTTAGCAAGTGATGTTAAAGCAGCAGTCCCACTGCTGTGGGTGTGGTTTTTATTTATTTGGCCTTTAATATGTGCATCAATACAATCCACACAATAAGTAACTAGCTAAGTTGCTGATCAATCAGTGAAGATTCGGTTCTGGGGTTCAGTAAATCTGGGAGTGCGGCTGAAGAGGACCAAATATGCAAAGTTCTGTGGGGAAGATCATGTGACCAGGCAGTCACTATATACAATTGATGTACTAGAGGGCAGGGCTCAAAGGGGTGGGCCAGAGCCTCTTTCAGAAGAGGAAGGGGATGTGACTTTGTAAATGGTTGCTATAGAAACAAAATGTTTGCTACATTATAATACATTAAAAATGTCATTGAGAGTTGTTTGACAAAATACTTTTTTTTTTTTTTTTTCAATAATAAAGTAAAGAACTGACTCGGTCTGCAGCTTTAATGATTGATATAAAGCAAATGATTCTGCCGCTTGCTGAGCCTTCAACTAATGATATTGTATTTATCTTTCAGGTTATTCTCTCTCATGTACAGTGTGTGTGAGTTCCAGTGGTACATTCTGCACAGGCCCCTCTATAACCTGCCCTGCTGATCATGTTTGCATGTCTTCATACACCGTAACCACAGCACGTATGTCAAATTATTTTAAAGCATTATTGCTGTTCTTTTATTTCAGAGGAAAGACAGCTCGATACATTTCATCTCTCTCATTGGGAGAGGGAGAAGGTGATGTCCCGTTACTGCGAGCTCTGAGAAACTGGAGCGTTCTCAAAACCCTGTGATCACGTAATCAGATCCGTGGCACATTATATACTGTACATAGCATGATGCTGCGTGTTAACATTAATTTGTGTAAGAAGTGATTAACACTTTCGTTGGTAAAGTGGGTTGGATATGTGCTGTATCTGTCGGTTAATAAGAGTACTCTTTCATACTTTGTCTATAGGCGGAATAGATATAGTTGACGTCTTCAACAGAGGCTGTGAGTTACAAAGCAAGTGTGGCATGTCTGGGAGTGTTAGCATTGCTGACGGCAAGATCAAGATAGGTGCCACCTGTTGTACCAGTGACGACTGCACTCCTCCCATACCCACCTGTAAGTGCCTCTCTCATTGTTCACTTTACCTCCAAGAATCCACCAATCTGTCATATTTACAACTTTCCCTTCTCTTATACCACCTGTCATTGGATGCCTGGTTGTTGTGTTTATTTACAGAACCTACATGCTGTTCCTGAACTTGTAACTTTATAAATTCTGTGTACTTTACCCTGTATCTTGCTGTTTATTTCCTTTTATGTATCTCGCAGGTAATTACAACATGGGTTTGTCATTGTCACTAATGTGCAGTCCTTCAACTGACAGGTTAATGACACAATTTCAGAAAGTACTTGCTGTCTTGTAGTTGTTGGGATCATTGGAATTTTACACTAAGATACACTGTAATCACACTACACCTCAAATAGAAATCTTCATAGCATCTAATTTTCTTCCTCTTCCTCTCAAAGTGCCAGCTGATAACCATCAAAGGAATGGAGTGACGTGCCGAACCTGCACCTCTGCAGACTCGGACTGGTGTTACACTTCGGATACCATGGGTTGTACTGGGGACGAGAAGATGTGCCTTCTCCAAACTACAAAAATGTCAGGTAATCACAACAGGGGTTTATTCACTATTACTGCCATTTTACTCTCCTCATTGATTCATTACACTATAGGCAGGGGGGGGGGGGGCACACGATGTCATCTGACGCCAGAGCCAAGCTGAAGGGGGCGTGAGCAGGCAGGAGGGCGTAGGAGCAAAATTTTGTGCACTCTTGCTTACACTATAGTCACATTGCAGAGATCCTCCTTTACTGCACAAACATTGCTCAGTGTCTTACTGCACGGTCATGTCCTGTATGTGTATTTAGATTGTGTGTACTAATGTACACATCACTTTACTAAAGACATTCAATACAGGGAGTTATAATGCAATAAGTGCAACAACAAAAAGTAAAATCGGACAAAAGAAATCCCTGCCCCAGAGAGCTTACCCTCCAAGTAATTAAACTTCTATTTGGGAACTGCACCAAAACCTTTGATGTGCCAGTGTAATTTGTCTGAGGGCCAGGTTGTATGGACAAACCAGTGCGGTCATAGTAATCTCTTCCTCACATCTGATCAATGCTGCTCACTGCTTGTTTTATTCTACACTGAGGATACAGAGTAATTGCACACTACAGATAAAACACAAGTTACTCTGATTATAAGGCACAGTGACGGCTTGATGCATTTACATATTGGTTTTACTGCACATTATAACCGTTCTTTTTCTCCCTGCATTAGTTACATTGGGAGTTCCCAGCCTAGGTGTTACTTACTAGACTGGGATTGTATTGTAAATAACTGAAGGTACATCCCATAATCTGTCAGGTATCTTTAGTTATCTCCTCATTGCAATCACATGAATACCTGCAGGTGTCTTGAATCACCTGCAGCTATTCATGTGATTACAATGGGGAGATGGTTCCAGACATCTCTATGTACAATATAGAATAGAGACGTCTGTATACTTTTTTTTTTTTTTTTTTTCTCCCCCCTCCTTTTGATCCACTATTGAATTGCTTTATAGCTTTTTGCTTAGTATAACTGTGCTGCCTAATTTCCTGGTATGCAGGGAAGAATCATATTTTGATGCAGTTCCTAAACATTACATGCGGCCTTAATACATAGTTCCAGTGTAAGTTGTCAGGCGAGGGCCAGTTTGTATGGACAAGTCGGTGTGATCACAGTACTGTTCCTCACATCTGATCCATGCTGCTTATACTATTGTATACTGAGGTTAGAGTAATTACACTCTAAATAAGCACAAGATCAGCTACAGATGTAGCATGACTTGCTGTTTTCGGTACTGTGGCGGTTGCGACACCAAAGGATAAACTCTGCTCCGTTGTGGCAGCCACTGTCCCCAGCACCACAGACTTGTGTTTGTCCACAGTGCTGGGGACAGGAAGTCTTTGTACATCTGTTCTTTTTCTCCCTGTATTAGTTACATTGTAAGGTCACAGCATAAGTGTTACATACTACATTGGGGTTGCATTGTAATAACTTTGCATAAATAACCTTCACTGTCATGGTATAGGGTCAGATACAGTTACAAGTATTCATTTGTAAAGTGTCACTGGTCCTTCTGGCTACAGCAGATTAAAAGTGCATGAATATTGGGAAGCTACTAACGCTCTGCACTGACATTACTGTAATTACGCTTATGTACAACATCTATTTTTCTCTACAGAACCTATATCAAGCAATGTTGCCATACGAGGTTGTGCCACTGAAAGTATCTGCAATGTTGGTAGCCAAAACGTGAGCAGCAGTGGCGTAAACCTACGTGTAACGTATAAATGCTCCAATAGAAGTATTGGTCTACACCCAGGATTTTTCTTGACGGTTGTGGCTCTTTTGCTGATTAAACTTTTGTCTTTGGACAATTTGTAAAGGAAGCCAATACGATGTATTCCCGTGTTACACGCTGATAATGTTTTGATTTCTATCAGGTTTTAAGATGTTCCTCCAATTCAGTGTGTACACACACACTGTGTAGCTTGAAATGATATACAACAATAGTTTTTTAACATTGTGGGAACTGCTTAATGACTGAACACTGGATACGTAGGATGTATGTCAAAATATTATAGCTATGGTGTGTGGGTTTTTTGTAATCACATATATTAACTGTTGAATTCTGAAATGTAAAATTGATGTATAATACCTACCATTACCAGAGGTTTCCTGAGATATTTGGTCATCTCCCAGTAAACCCAGAGGCTAACATCTCTGATTTCTTTATTGCATATCCAGAATTTTTTTTTTTTTTTTTTTTCCTGTGACTTTATGTACACTAGCAACTTGGAAGGCTTAAATCTCTGAAATTGTGGTATTCAATAAAAGCTATGCAAAAATAAAATGTGTACTCCATCTGAATACTAAGTCCAATAACTTAGTTAGTCGGGGCTCTCATCCTAGGAGGCCCCTACAATGGGTCAAGTACTGGAGACGAAAAGAATACAAATGGGCACATTGGACTTTAAAAAAAAAAAAAAAAATGTAATTTTCATGCCATACACATATATTTCTCAAGGCAGGAGTCCTGCCTAGTAACAGGATGCACATTAAACAACTTTACATTGTAAGGCAGGGGGCGCAGGAAGAGGTGGGGTTGCTGGGGGTTTTTTTTGTGGAGTGTTGAGGTTGGGACGGGTTTAACCACTAGGCGGTTACCCAAAGCGGCAATAAGGATTCCATGTAGCTGCCAATGGGAGACAGGCTGTGTCTGGGTACCCCACTGGCGATCCTAATGTGATAGATCCATGGGGGTGCCTCCAATGAGGGGTAATGCTGGATGCCAGTGACACTGGTGTGGGCCCTCTGAAAGGCACAGGACTAAATCACCCCCAACTATAGAATATATAAACACCTATGATTGTGTGTATAGAATTTGCATTCATATTAATGCCCCCTATTAATTAAAATGGTGTGGGGACGGTAGCACAAGGCTGAAGTAATATTTGTCACCCTTGCTAATTGAGACTTGATGACATAATGTTCTGCGGGTAAGTGATTAATGTGTGAAAAGGGCCAATAACTGACCACTCCGCAGGACACTTTAAATGAGTAGTCTCCTCCCCCCTTCGCCTGCCAAGAAAAAAATCCTGTCTCCTCTCTATTCTACCTCCCCCGCGGTTCCAAGTAGTGCGCACGTCGCTTGAGGTATGTTAACCTCTGGATCAATTTCCCCCCCCCCCCCCCCCCATTCAATAAGTGAAATAAAATTATTAGTGAGGGTGAAGTAGTTTAATAACGAATGCAATTTACCCTCACTAATAATTTTTATTATTATTACTATTATTCAATGAGAAAATGTACCATAAGTACAGGGTACCGCCTGTGCTCCCACCTACGCAAACCTATATTTGGGATGGTGGGAGGAGACGGTGGTGTTCATGGACAATTATCTTGAGTTCACGGCACATGTGCTGGTTTGTATGAGGAGAGAGAGAGAGAGAGAGAGATCCTACTCCTGTGGGATGGCACGGAAGATCTATTGATACGGTTCATTAACACACTAAATACCAATGATATTAACTTCAAACTTGCCTACCAGTCAAGTGCCCATAGTATCTATTTCCTTGATATTACCATCACTAAAAACAGGGAGGGTAACCTTGAAAGTACCATCTTTCGAAAGCCTATGTCTAACAGTCTTCTTTTGGCTACCAGCCATCACCCTCTCATGGTCAATAGTATTCCTATTGGCCATTTTTTGTGTTTAAGAAGAAACTGTTACACCACTACTGAATTCCAACTACAGGAAATGGACATGTGGGGATGTTTTATAGAGAGGGTACAGCAATAAAGTGGTAAAACAGGTGTACAGTAGGTCCTTATTAACATCCAGACACAAACTCCTTGGGCAACAACGGGCTCCTAAACCATTGGGGGATACGGTCATTAGATTCATCAGCACCTATAATAAGTGGGGGCTGATACATCAGAGCCTGTTAAGGCATTGGCACATTTTGACAGAAGACAATGACCTACAAAAGGTTTTAAAATCGACCCCAATAGGGTATGCAGGCAGACCAGGAACATTCGTGACATCCTGGTACATAGCCATTTTAAGAACACATGTACCAAAACCTGGCTAGGACCCAAACCGAAGGGATTTTATCCCTGTGATCATTGTAAGGCATGCCCTCCATGATTAAATTACAGTACTTCTCAGACTCTAACAATTCCCACACATTTCCCATTAAGACATTTATCAACTGTCTAACAACTGGGGTCATCTATTTTGATCACGTGTGTGTGTGTGTGTGTGTGTGTAAGAAAAAGTATGTGGGTGAGACACATAGGCCTCTTAAAGTTAGTAATTGAGCATCTTGGCTCAGTACGCAATATACGGGATACACCTGTAGCGCGCCATGTAAATGAAATACATGGGGGCGAGATCGGGGTTCTATCCTTCATAGGGATCGAACATTTACCATGGGGTCCCGGCAGGGGAGACTGGGACCGCAAACTTTTTGCAACATGAATGTAGATGGATTCGTACACTTGGCACGAAAGCACCATCAGGCTTGAATGAGGGTTTTATCTATTCCTCATTCATTTAGGACTGATTGTGTACATTTTTGTAAACTGGGGTAGAGGGAATCAGGTATACAGCTTCATTTTATTTCAGAGACCCGTTTTGATCCATTTTGGGGCGGGTCGTGTAGGTCAGTACAGTCCTACGATACTGATACACAATTTCTGTTATACTTATTCACCTCCCATCAAGCTGACTTTGGTCACACCATACGGCCAGTAGTGTGTGTATATACATAGCTACACCTCTTGTTTAGGTTCATGCCAACATGTTTCCCAGGTACAGGTGCCTAACAAGGGACAACGTACACCATGCTGTTATTATCCACACTTTGATCAGCTCAATTATCTGCTATGAGGGGTAAAAGGGAAATGGGTATACAGCTTAAAACTAGAGACCCGTTTTGACACCCCTTGGGGGCGGGTCATGTAGGTCAGTACATTCCTACAACAATCATGATATACTGTTACTGCTATGTTATACCAGATCACGAATAGTAAAAATCTTCCCCCCCCCCCCCTCCTCCTTCCTTCCACACTCTGGTCACACCACATTGCCAGTAAATGTATATACCTCCTTATGTTTATGTTACTGTGTATGTTTGTTTTGGTTTAACTTACCTATTAAGGGATAGACTGTGTCATTAACAGAGCTGTTACGAATTCCTTGATCAGACCATTACTAGGATTGGTCCTGTCATATTAGTACCACCCACTTTGTAGGGTATAAATTATGCATGACGGGACTGGTATGTAGCTCCTCCCCCTGAAGTAGTGTCTTGCGACACGAAACGGTGTCGGGGTGCAGTGACATCACGGTTGTGGCGCCTGCGAGTGGAACGGTCCTTAGGACGGTGGTAGCGGGAGATACGGTTGTATAATCAGACACTGCTGACATTGTGGTGCTGCGGCTGCAGCCTTTTGATACTATTAGCTTCGAGGTTGAGTGCTGGGGTGCTTACAGGCAGTGGCATCTTGATGTGTATAGGTGTCTGTCATTGTACTATCCAACACTGCCTGCACACACAGTGTGTATGCTGCTGTAAACCGCACTCCTAACTATACTTACCTTTGCTGCCGCTGCAGCTGATCATATACCACATGTGCATTCAGTTGGTGGAGTGTACACCTTAGCAGGGCTATATCAACTGTATATACCGCACCACCATATTATTTTTAGTTATTGGTAGTGATGCAATGGGAATCATAATATAGCTATTAAGCTGATTGATTTCACCACCAGTTTCTTACCTGGCACCCTCCCCTCAGGGGATCTTTTTTATTTCCTCTTTTAATTCACATGTACATACCTACACTTGTTTCGGCGTGACTATTTGTCAACATTAAAGTTTTGTGATTTTTTGTTTTTATACAGACTGTTCGTCTGTTATTGTTGTTATGCCCTCATTGGGGTAGTGGGACACTTGTTAAATCAGTGGATATTCATCCTTGTTAAATATACTTGTGCACCACGAGTGCATGCTAATAGGGATCTAGGTGCCTTCGTTCACCATCTGTGTTTGCGCCAAATCTAGCAGTACACTGATATTTATTGTTTGTTTATAATTGATATGATGCAGCCTCACAGAGTTAGCCTCACACATTAATCTCTTTAGACCTAATCCAACTTCTATGGTAATCATTCATATATACATTCTATGGTGTTCATGCTTAGATATTCACATATATGCTAGGGGTAATATCAATGTGATGGTAAGCTCTTAAGCCCTGGCAGCAGGAAATGGAGCACTAAAGTTAGCTTCTAACTTCTGGCTAAAGGCAATGAGAGGCTAACTGTTACTGGCTATGTAGCAATTCAGCTTTAAAGTTAAATAATTCTCTGGTTGTTATGCTCCTACGGGAGCGTGATCCGCAATGTCCGACGGAGCAGCGCTGAGCGGCATGCACACAGACATCAGGCTTACAGACATTGCGGATTGCGCTCCCATAGGGACAGCACAGTTAAGTTCCGAGTGTCTTCATTCCCTGTTCTTTCCTATCCCCACCCCTCTCCCCCCTGTGTGAAGTAGGGGTATGTTTTTGAGGGACAGGAGCCACGAGCTGATGATCCACCTGGTAGATCTTAGTAGACTGCCATTTAACCCTGCAGGGACAGTATATGTTGGTGTGTAGGGACTTCCCATACTTTCTCTCCCTTCCCGGTGTGCAGTTACATCAGCCAGGGCTAGTTATATGCAGGGCTCTCTGTTATTTCTGCCAACAGTTCATTTTTGCCTGTTAGCATTAACACTGATGTTTGTATTCAGATCAGCAGCACCATGCTGGTATGTATAGTGAGACAATATCTGTGATGTATTCTTACATGGCCAATGTGTGTATATCGCTGTGGTTTTTCCTGCGGAGCTTATAGGACTTACAGTCCTATGTTTATGTTCAATCTGCATCCATTACATTGGGTCTTACGTGACCAGTGGGCAGTCCACGCAAATCAATCAGTGGGTTATGTGTACTCATTTTTTACCCATTCACCGTCTGTGTTCCTTTATGTAGGAACACAGGGAACTTGTAGGGTGAGTGGTGGTCACTTACCACCAGTACTGGATGTCTGAGTGTTTATACTTGTAGGCTCTTATGATTTGTTCAACGCAAGAATGACACACTGTTCATAATTGATTTTATTCACATGGTTCGCTGTTAGCGTTTTAGGTGACGTCATTAGAAGCATTTGTCAGCAAGTTGTTATTAGATTTGTCTGCACCTACTTACCTGTGCTTCTACAGGACACTTTGCCGGTTGTGCTGACCACTTGGTTACCATCACTAGATATACATTTTCACTTGATGGACATAGCACAACTTATTATTATTAGGCATTTATAGCACTTACTTTGTACTAATCTGGTTCCGATTTATTTTAACGTATACTTAATAAATTTGGTTTTAAGGTATCCATCTTCCATTACATATAGGACCAGATTATTGTTTCCGACTGCATATATACCTACTCAGACAGGGTACTCTCCCTTCACAGATATTGAGTGCAGTATATAGGGACTTATCTGGGTGGTAGTGTCTTTGCTCCACCTGGTGTTTCTTCTTTCTGTTTCTCAATTACCCACCCTTATGCACCAATCTGTTTTTTTTTTTGAACCCTGGTCAATTTAGGTAGAGCGGGTTTTATTTCTCTCTTCTTTGGAAAGGTGCATGATATTAACATTTTCACTACACTGGTAGTGTCGGAGCTCCACCCGGTGTTTCTTCTTTCTGTTTTACCTTTCTAAAGAACTCTGACTAAAGGTTTCAAGCCATGTTTTTTTATTTATTTTTTTAAATAGATACATACTTGGTGATATATACGGAGTTATTGCATAAGACCTGTTATAATTATATTTTCTTTTTTTTTTAAACATACATTTTTTTTCTGTATTCTATAATAACAGTGTATATATAGTGTAATAACAGTGTAATATATAGTGTAATACGTATAGTTTTGCTGGCACAAGCAGTCCCTGTTCTGGAGAGCTTACAATTGCACTTTTGGTGAAGCAAAGGGGAGAAAGGTGACTTATCGAACCACACTGGTCCTTTGTCTAGCAAAGGAGTGACCAACAGATCCGCAAGGTCCACCAACAGATCAGGTGTTAAGGATATCCCTGTTGCAGCGCAGGTGGCACAATCAGTGGCTCAGTCATTGACTGAAGCGGGGATATCCATAAAACCTGACTTGTCGTGGCCCTCTAAGACTGGAGTTGGCACTCCTGGTCTAGCACATACTGCAGTAACTAGCTGACTTCTTTCTATAGTGAGTCGCATCTGAGTGGTGTAGTAACTTCAAACACTCACAGAGATTCTATCGGAGGCGAACCAGTAACAGCATTGAGTTGCAGATATGAACCTTTATGGGCTTTTCAGTTGAATGGGCGGTAAGGTGTCTTCCAGCATGGACGGTGTCTAATGGAGTAGCACTTTCTAGTAAATATGGCCCTGCATTCAGAGAAGAGGACGGCATCACTGATTGTTACTCTCTGAAGCACCGCAGTCAAACAAACTGCTCTTAGTTAGATTGACTAAGTATAGCTGATCACTAAGCTACAGGCTCCACCAGAGGTGGCACGTAAACAGCAGTAATTTTCAATGCATTTCAGTTTTTGACATGTGTAACATAGTCATAAAACGAGATAATCCTTTCGTAAATGTAAAAAAGGATCTATAATGGCGCTAGATATTGATCTACAATGGTATAGGTGGGGCCTAATTGAATTACAACGAATTGCTGCTGCTTAGGTAAATAGTGGGGGATACTCCGTTCCCCAAAGAAAAAGGAATGGCATAAACCCTAGCGCATGAAATGAGTATCTAAATTAATACGAATATTCTTTCCCTCTGAATAGGAAAGAGTGGACAAGACGTTTAAGAGAGCAATATTTGCCTTTTGGGTTTCTAAGTATAATTGAAGTATAGTTACTAGCAATATGTTTGCAATGTATTTTATGTTTATTGTGTCATTATAACCAATATATTTCAGCATACAGCTGGAAATTGTATTATTTTTTTGTTTTTTTTCACAATACCAGCAATTACGGTATGGTCTGAGAATTGAGATAGTTTTGGGGCAATTTATATTGTCGTTGTGTGGTTTTGAGTTCCAGCTTGAACACAGTCTAGGTACACCAAGTCATTAACTTTGGTGGTTACTTAAAATGTATTTTGTATTTACTTTGTTTTTTTTATTATAGGAAGAATGAATAGGAAGAATGATTTATAATAAATCTGTCAATATTAGTTGCAAATATATATATTGACAGATTCATTATAAATCTGTCAATATTAGTTGCAAATATATATATTGACAGATTTATTATAAATCATTCTTCCTGGTATTGCACAGGTTATTAAGAATTTATATTAGTGTTAGGGACCCTTGAAACGTGGTCTGTCGTGCAGTTGGCTCAAGGGCTCACAACAATTTGGCCAAAATGTTAAACTAAAAGACCATTTAATTTAATAGATATTTATACATATATTTTTAGGCACTGTACCGTGTATGAGTTTCGCTGGATGTGCACTGAGCTCTGTCTGTGTTTTATGTTCTGTCTCTGGTTTTAAATATATATTGCCATGCTCAGTAGCACTCCTCTGTGACACTCATATGCTTATATATATATATGTTGTGGTTATTTTGGGGGTTCAATAGGAGCTTGTTAGGTGTCCAGTATGTTTTGCAATTCTTGTTCAGATAGTCTTAGCTGATTGGAGGGTGGCAACCTCCTACCTAATTGAAGCTTACCCCCTCCCACTTTTAAATGGTTAAAAGCTCACTCCTTAGCATCTCCCACTCTCAGGGGAACTTGCTTGCTTGCAGTATGATTGTGACAAATCTATTACAGAGTGCTTTCCTGGTAATGTACAGGTGAATTAAAGCTTCAATCAGACTTAGAACTTTGCAACTAATATTGACAGATTTATTATAAATCATTCTTCCTGGTATTTCACAGGTTATTAAGAATTTATATTAGTGTTAGGGACCCTTGAAACGTGGTCTGCCGTGCAGTTGGCTCAAGGGCTTACAACAATTTGGCCAAAATGTTAAACTAAAACACCATTTTATTTAATAGATATTTATACATATATATTTAGGCACTGTACCATGTATGAGTTTCGGTGGTTGTGCACTGAGCTCTGTCTGTGTTTTATGTTCTGTCTCTGGTTTTAGACAGAATATACTTAACACATTAATCTATACACTTAAACATATTTACATAGACTCACGGTGAGGCTTCAGCCTAAACTCTGAGGAACCTGTTTCTAGAACATCGGGCGAAGCTATATATAACCTTCTATCTCCCTATAGTAACCTGACTGGTCACCAGACATACAGCAGAGTGACTATCACTTTCTCAAGATGGGAGGGAAGTAACCTGAGTGATACCACACAGTTAACCCATTAAGGCTGTTAACCCCTTATACTAACTAGTAGTCCCTAAAGGAGATGGGGGGATGTGGGGGGGGCTACACCTATAATAACATTTAAAATGAAACTTCCCCAAACAGATCTTTAGGGAACATTTTCAATGTTGCTCTCTCCTATATACAGTACATGTCTTTCACACTGGTACGCCTGTGGCAAAAATAATGATTGCCGCCTCATTGCATCTCAGTGTGATTTGTATTGTGAAGCAATGGGCACATGTGATGCAATTGTTTGTTTGTCTCCTAATAAATATTTAGATGATAAAATCTGTAGAACAGGGATTTCACCGCATCTTGTTTATAATTAAAGTTGTTGCAAGTATAAGAACGTAAGTAAAGTAGATGCAGGTATAGGAATGAAGGAGTGGTCAGGGCGAATGACATTCTGGCGAAGTTATCTGCTGTAGAGATGGGCGGATTACTTAAAATCCGTTTCCTGGAATTTCACGGACTTTTCAGCAAATTCGCCCGCCCCCATCCCCCCAAGGTTTAAGCTTGCCCCTCCCTACTTTCCAAGTTGGCAGGTCAGTTTCATTTTGCCAGGTTACGACAGATCCAATGTGATCATTCTTCCTCTAATTATACAGGTTAATAAGAATTTTAACAGGGAGTGTTAGGGAGTGTTAGGACCTGCTACGTTCATGCCTTGAAAGTGGCAGCAGGCTTAAGGTCATTCATTGAGTAATACCGGCCAGTGTTTTTTTAATGATGCCATAAACTCTGTCTCATTTGTTGTTAAAAGTCCCAATGAACCTGATGGGACCCATTATTATTAGAATTTTTGCTGAATTAAAGTGTTTGAACTATGTTCACTTACATAAAACATATGTTAGGGCTTCTACTATCATATATACGTTTTTTCAACACTCTGGTCATTAACTGAACGTCGCCTGTGCCTCAGGGATAATCCCCAGGCAATCAAATCTTAATATTGATCTTAGAGTGCATGTAATGTGGTTCCTTTTTCCCTCGATCTTCTAGGGGGGATACCTCTTCTTTTTAAATGAGATTGCACAGATCTGTCTAATAAGATGAAAATATATAAAATCCAGATAGGACCAAGAATATTCGTCAACAAATAATAATAGTGCTAGTCAGACCGCAGTTAAAACATCTCAGGAAATGGGTGTGGTGGGGGGGAGGTGGTGTCCCCTGAAGTTTGAAGGGCTGTGGTTCAGCTCTTGATGACCCCTTGTTTCAAATAATATAATACAGTACATATATGTGTGTTTAAAAAAGTGCAGCATGGTGTTAAACCATAACGTAACTTGTGGCCCATTAAAAATAATGGGCTGTAAAGGTGCCCTACAACTCAATTTACAAAATAGTGTTGGAAACATGGTCTCAAATCTTTAGGTCTGGGGAACCCTTGCCTGAATAAAATCTTGCTTCCAGATACTAGAGGGAGAAAACTAAATAAGTGCCATACTACAAACTGTTATTGTATTTTGGAAGCAATCTGCATTAGCCCACAGTATACTGTTACTAGATACATCAGGTAAGAGCACATTTCACCTTCTACCCTCTTGACTTGCTTCTTTCTCAATTCCTATACTGACTGTATCTTCTCCTCAGTTTCTTCAAGTGGTCCCAATGAGGAATATAGTTTCCTTTTCCAGCCCTGTCCTGGAAGTTGCCGTGATGAACCAATTGCCTGCAAAAAGATCTGTGAGCCGGGGTGTGCTTGGGCGAACCAGTCCAAATCAGTTTCCTAGAATTCTGCAAATTTTTTAGACCAAATACGTCTCCCCCACCAAAATCTGTCTGCTGATTAGGAACTAAAAAAGATGAGTGAATTAATTCAAATTCGCTGTTGATTACAATCTGGACAGATGTTTAAGAAGGGAGAGAAAGCTGGAATATATGCTAATGCTAAGCAAAGTATATTTAAATGAGTCCCATTCCACACTTCCTAAAAGGATTTAAATAACAACTACATAGAGTGATAAGCCTAAGGCCCCAAATGATTGGAATACTGTACTGGTATCAGAACAAACAAGAATAGAACTGAAAACCACTGCTTTCTAGGCAGCAGCTCTAGTAGTGTGAGCTTAACCAGCAGATGGGTAGCATCACTGTCACAGCATACTTCGTTTTGAGCTCTACTTCTGTTTTCATTGAGTGCTAATACCTGTACAAAGCACTTTACCCTCTTTTGAGCTGCTCACTGCTCCCACATGTAACTAATCTAGTTATTATAATATCTCACAGATATCTCAGGTTTGCTCCACAAAGAACGTTAAAATATTAACCAGGGCTCTTCCCAAAGAAGAGTTTTTTAGGTATCTACAAATTAGACATTTCATCCTGAGTATACAGCCCAGTTTCGTTTTTCCACCCTCTACAATTTTTTAAGTGTCAGTAGAAATAGGAAATATCAAAATGGTATTATCTCAAGTGTCTATCAAGAATTGATCCAGAAGGGAGATGTATCAGACACGATTATATGTCTAAAAGGGAAAAGGATCTAAACATGGAAATTACTAGAGAAGAATGGGAGGATATTTGTGAGGTAGCCTCAAAAACGTCTATTTGTACCACAACAAAAGAAAAAATATATATAAAATAATTTATTTCACTGTTATCTGACTCCAAAGAGACTTAGGGGCCTATGCAGAGAGCAGCGCTAAAGTAAATCTCGCCATTTTTTTGAGAAATTCGCGCAGAAAACAGCAGAAAATGGCGAGGTATGAAAAACACGCCATTTTTTTTTTCTATTTCTGAATCTCGCCGGTCGGCTGGCGAGAACCTACATCTCGCCAGTGTTAAAAATATCCGAATTCAGAAAGGCACGATCGCCATCTAGCGGCTGTTCGCGCCAAGAAAATGGCGCGATTTTCTACAATTTCCTCCGCCAAAAAAAATTGGCAAGAAGCTGGAGCTCGCCGGCCAAAAATGCGTTTTTTTTTCTCTCACTTTTTTAGCAGCGCGCATCTCTCCCTTTTAAACTCGCCACACGCATTCATGCCATAAATTGCGAATTTCGCCCATTTCTGCATATGGAGAAAAAAACTCTCCATTAAAGCTACTTTTTCTTAAACTCTCCAATTATTTCTAGCGCTGCTCTCTGCATAGGCCCCTTAGTCTAATTTATCCTGGCACCTCAAATATGTGTTTGAGGAGTTGCAGCCAGATTGGTGATCTTGTACATATCTTGTGGTTATGCCCAAGATTCAGAGGTATTGGAACCTAGTACAAAGTTTGATAGAGGAGGTCACAGCAATTAAAATACAATAGGACCCATTAATTATAGTCCTAGGCAAACAATAGGGGATATTGATCACAATAATAAAATAATGATTTCTCATATTCTAACGGCAGCAACATGTTTGATCTCAGTATATTGGAAGAATCAGAATTCTCCTTCAAAACATATGATAGAGAGGCGAATGAATGAGGTTATGAGGATGGAGAGGCTGACAGCCCTCCTACGCCAAATAATTAGTTCCTTTTTTAAGATTTGGGAGTCTTGGATAAATGTCTAAAAGTCAGGAGTCCTAAGATAGGGATTTTTATTTGCCATCCAAATAAATCCTTTGGGAATACTCAACTAGAGATTTATGTTACAAAGTAGCCCCCTAAAGCCACTCCGAATCATCGGCAAACATGTTGAGACTATTCAATGATGTTGATTGGTAGTTGAAGATTTTAACTATGCTGTTTTGTGTTTTGAAATTATAAGTCAGTATTTTTTGAGCGTTGTGATTGTTCCCCATTTTATGTCCCACCCCACCCTCCACCCTTTTTATTTCTGTACCCTCTCCCCTATTGAAAACTCAACAAAAATAGTTGTACAAAAAATATATATATCAACCAGCAAGTGGAAGTGGTCGGCTTTTAAAGGAAGCCAGATAATGGTTCGAAACACCTGGGTCCCTCTGACCCATCCCCCCCCAACAAAAATACCCTTATCTCCTCTCTATTCCTCCCACCAGGCTTATATCTCCTTCTCCCACCTTCCTTCAAGGCTTTCATCCTCTCCCCCCCCCCTGCTCTATTTTCTTCCCACCACCCCAGGCCCGTATCTCCTCTCCCCCCTCCCCTCACAGGCCCAAATCGCTCACTCTTCCTCCCCCCACATTCCACATGCCCATATCTCATCTCTACTCACCCCCCACAACAAGCAATATCTCCCATCTCTACCCCCTTCCCCTCACAGGCCCAAATCTCCTCTCACTCCCTTCCACAGGTCCATATCTACTCTCTCTCCCTTCACCCCCCCCCCCCCCCCCCAACGGCCACAGTTCCACTTACTGTATTTTGTAGGCTCTTGGCGGCTGGGCTGTAATTCCATTTAGTCTCGTGCACTTTTAGTCTCAAGCACCTATTATTTTATACTTTTATATTTAAAAAATACTTTATACTTCTTTTTTTTTGTGAAAAGTGAATCCTTCTTTTTCAGAAAGTGAATTGCAGGTTTGTAAAAAAAAAAAACACAAACAAAAAATAAACAAAAACACAGTGAACGGAAGTCCCCTCCAGTATTATCTCACTTTCCGCTTGACCTCAAGTATCTCACCTATTGCTGAATGCGCCTCGTACATATCACATAATTACAAACTTTTTACAAATAAATCTACCTTTGTGTCAGCAGATGGTGCTGCAGGTCCCTTAATTTTGGGATCTGCAATAGTTTATCTTGGTTTATATTCTAATATGGTGACTGATGTTCTAGTTTGTTGTAGTTGCTAGTTACATTGGCAATAAGAACTTACAAAACAAAGAACTGAGCGATGTTATAGTCATGTTAAGAGATTCTCCATTTGGCTCTTTTTCCATATGCTGTGAAGCCTACAGGTACGTTGACAATGTACAGAATGCTCTACATGGGATTTTAGAAATACAATGCACTGAAGAGCTTCCATGCTCGGGTATTAGGGCTGCAATTGTGCTGGACTTGCTGCTATTCCATGGTTAGAGGGATGATATCTGTAAGTACAGCAGCAGTGAACAATGTCCCTCCTTCTTTGCAGCACCTCTGTCTATCTGCATGTCTTTTCCTGCATATGACCTTGTGGGTGGTTGACTGTGTGATGAACCTGCAGCAAGGTAGGTTAATATTTTATATTTGTATATGATTTATTGGTGTAATCATTCAGATACAGTACTTATATTAATGTATATATTTTTTTTTATAGCATTTATAGCATCAACCAGGTATGCAGGATTTTACAATGTTTACAACGTTACATTACAATTGCAATACAGGGAATATAATACAGATTAGATGTATCAAGACAAATGTAACATTGGTAGAAAGGAGTTGTTGACCCAAACAGGTTACAATCTAATCAGTAGGTGGGTAGAAACAGCAGGAGTACATTTGAGTGCATAGTTAGGGTGTATATAAGATTATACAATACTGTAGTTTAGTTTGTAAATGTTCAATCAAATACATGGGTTTTCAGATGAGTTTTGAAGCGAGACAGAGAAAGAATGTAGTGGACATTGAGTGGGAAAGAGTTCCAGAGGTAAGGTGCAGCATGTGAGAAGGGTTCTAGGCATAAGAGAGCTGTAGTGATACAAGGGGTAAAGAGAAGACAGGCCTGAGCAGAGTGTAGAGAGTGAGTAGGGTACAATGAGAGATTAATGTTGAGATATAATGAGGGGCAGAGAAATGGAGAGCCTTGAGGAAAAGAAGAATTCTGTAGTGAATGCAGAGTTTAAAAAGGAGCCAACAGAGAGTTTTCAAGCAGATGATTTGCAGCGACTGATCGAGAGAAAAGTGAGGTTATCTTTGCTGCAGCATTTTTAATAGATTGAAGGGCAGAAAGCAGTGGGGCAGGTGGCCAGTAAGGAGAATATTGCAATAGTGCAGATTGGAAAGAACAAAGGCACGCATTAACATTTTAGTAGTAAAGAAACAAAAAAGTCAGATTTTAGCAATGTTATCAAAAAAAGAAATGGCAAGATTTAGCAACATACAGTATATACAATCAGAAAATATAAGTTCCATACATTATACTTTAACACCTGAGGACATATTTAAAATATATTTTGCTTACCAATCAATACATTTCTGGCTCCAGTCCCCTCCGATCTAAGCATCCTGTCGCCACGAGACCTAGCTGCTACGGTCCCACTTAACATTTCAGAAATATATCCACACAGCACGGCTGGAACCAGCCACTGCATTACAAAGCATAACAAAAAAAACAGTAATACAAGTAGGGGGTTACACGACTCATACGTAATATACAAGACTCCTGACGCATTTCGTGACTAACATCACTGTCTCAGAGGGGAGCATTTGTTGTCAAAATTTAGAGAAATGCTACATACACACTATATTTAAATAACCTGAATTTTCTTTATTTAATTTTACTCAATACAACTGATAAAAAAGTGAAATATTATACAATTACATTTACAATTCTTCATTTATTAATTGAATTAAACATTTAATTGTACAGATGCAGACACCATTATTAGAACACTTGCCTTGGAAATTCTGGGGCATTCTCACAGTAAATGCCGCAACATTTCTGTGAGATACTTAATGGCCCATCGGATTAACACAGCAGGGGTCCCTGCAGTCCCATTCAGTTTGAATGAGACTGCAGGGACCCCCCGCTGTGTTACTCTGATTGGCCATTAAGAATCTAACAGAAATGTTGAGGCATTTACTGTGAGACTGCCCCAGAATCTCCCAGAATTTCCCAGGTAAGTGTTCTAATACTGGAGACTGCATCTGCATGTACGATTTACATCCAATGATGTGCGCTTCCTATTTCTTGCCACAATTGTCTTTGTAATTTGTATCATGGCTGATTATTATAATTACCTGTTTATTATAATTACCTGTTTCCTCTTCACTCCGGTCATGTGTCTACTAAGCCTGGAGCTCCAAGTTGGCATGCCAAGAACCTGGCCTCGACTGATCACCTCCAGCATTCTCTCTTCATATGCTGCCAAGGTTGGCTCTTCTCCAGTGCCACTTCCAGTTATTTTCATCTGCCCTAGCATGGTCTGCCAATTCCTTTTTCAACTGCCCTTGGGTATAATTTCTTAATTATCGCACGAGTGCACGGAAAGTATCTCAACGCATTGATGCTTTTTCGAATTTAGGCCCGCATTCCGTTTGTACAGTAGTTGCTGTTTTGAAATAATTTTCCAAAGAATTAGGAGTATTCATTAATAATACAGTTGAGCAACAACGCAACAAATTTTCTCTTCCTCTCTAAACTTGAAAACTCTTATATCTGCTTCCTTTAGCAGGTTCCGTTGATGAACAGTTGTGAAGACCACATATGATGCCTACAGTCCTGTGTAGAATGTATTCCTGGGTGCCGATTCCTTTCACTTATTGCTTTCAACGTCACATTATTTTTATGTCACCCTGGTTAACGTACAGATATGCTTCCAGTAGCACAGCACATTATGAATGTAAAATTATCTGTGAATCCAAATTGCTTTCTTACCTGCAATAAAATAAACTTAGTGAATAACGCATTAGTAGCCAAGATAAACAAAGCAACCAAAGACAAACAAAACAGAAAAGGAATAGGACAAATAAAGCACAGGTAAAGTATCACATAAGAACAATGTGATACTTTATAACAGAAATATAAGAACAAATATACTGTAGTAACAGTGAAACCTCATGGTTAGTAGAGATGGGCGAATCTGTCCAAATCCGTTTTCCCAGATTTTCTCCCATTTTCAAACCAAAATCCGTTTTGCGGTGTAAAATCCACCAACAGATTGGTCGGTTTTAATCCGCGCTAATTTATCAAAAAACAGCAACTGTCAACAACCTCTTTAGTGTTTGTCAATGTTGGAGGTGTGAGCAACCCTGCCCGGGACAGTACAGAGCCAGAGAGAGCAAGAAACAGCGTCAGATTGGACAATTCAAGAACTAGAGGATATATAAAGTGCTGCTGACCCCCATGCATCTACGTCACTGAGGAAGCTTTTAGCGAAACGCGTCTGACGGCTTTTTGGTCCTCGCAAGCCACCGTACAGAGGAGTGAAGTGTAATCCCAATTTGACCAGCACTACCACCGGAGCGCATGCGCATGCGCGGGAGGTGGAAGCAGCAGCAAGGAGGCTGACGGACGGGAGAGAGACCAGGCTGTGCACAAGTCTGGACGAACCACCCGATTCTCATCCACATCGCTGCACTACCATCCTACCTATTGGGACAGGCTCCACGCGGACACCTAACCACCTGGGAGGAAGTCTGGCAGAGACTGAAAACTTCTCCTTTCTATGCCATTTTTTAATGGCCACTTGTGAGTTGGCAATCTCTTTTTTAATCAATTTTGTTCAATAAACAGTATTATACTATGTTTTTCCTGTTTTCTCCCTTTCCCTGAGGTCAAACTAAGAAGCACACACTGCACCTAAGGTGGAATTTGGTGTTTCAACGTAAGTGTGCCTCCTATACATCTCATTCACCAGCACACTACTGTGATCTAACCCTTCCTGATTGTGGTCCCTTTGTTTGTTTTATATTGCATGTGTCCTGGAAATCTGAGTGAAACACCGCGCCGGAGGATCCCCCCCCCCCTCTTCTTTCTGTGACTAATACAGAGGTTGGTGAATCACCTCTGAAAGAAACTCTGGCAGCAGGACTACACTCTATGAGGGACTGAAACTTTGAACCCATTTTAAACACGGTTGGCGCAGTTATTTTATTTTTCTTTGCGTCAACAACCTGTGGACAGATTTGTAGAATCCAGTTAGTAGATTGAGCAATCCATTGGTGGATTCTTAAAACTACGCCAACGGATTGCTGAATCTGCGGATTGGATTCTACACATCCAACCACGGTTTGCGGAATCCGCAGAGTGGATTGGTAATAATAATTAAAAATCCAAAAAATGCAAATCGCCCATTTTAAGATTGATCCGCTGAAATCCGCGGACGAAGGAACCGGCCGATCCGCTAGGGATCCAAATCCGCCATGAAAAGCTCCCATCTCTACGGGTTAGCACAGATTCAAGCATCATGAACCAGAGAGATATCTACACGTACAATACAAATACAGGTAAACCCCGTTATAGCGCGGCCCTCGGGGGCCACCCGATCCGACCGCGCTACAAACGGGGTTGCGCTAATTAAATTAATTAATTAAACAAATTTTAAAATGGCCGCCACGCCCGGGGTTCCGTGTCTACAGAGGGGGGAGAGATGGGATTGCATCATCGCACTGTGCTGCACTGTGCTACTCCTCCCTCCTAGCTCTCCTTCCTCCCTCCTCCTTCCTCCCTCCTCCCTCCTCCCTCCTCCCTCCTCCCTCCTCCCTCCTCCCTCCTCCCTCTCCTTCCTCCCTCCTCCCCAGCAGTCAGAGAGCTGCAGGCAGTGCTTGGAGAGTGCGAGGCTCAGGGCTGCAGCCTCCTCTCCATGGGAATTTTACTCACATGTCCACTGATCACCCGCACAGCAGCTTCTCCTGCTCTCACTCGCAAACTTTTCAGGGACGCCGGGGGAGCCTGCCCTGTCTAGGAAGAGAGCTGTGTGTCTGTGTGTCTGTGTGTCTGTGTTCCTGATAGCTTCTCCTGCTCTACACCACAGACATTCTATCCTGTGTGGGGTGGGGGGGGGGGGGTTAGGGGGAGAGGGAGAGTGTGTGTGTGTGCTGTGCAGTGTCCTGTGAGTGTGTGTGCTGTGTAGTGTCCTGTGAGTGTGTCCTGTGCAGTGTCCTGTGAGTGTGTGTGCTGTGCAGTGTCCTGTGAGTGTGTGTGCTGTGCAGTGTCCTGAGTGTGTGTGCAGTGAGTGTGTGTGCAGTGAGTGTGAGTGCAGTGTAAAAAAAAATGTATTTTTTTTTTTTTTTTTTTTAAACGGGAGCCACGTGAAAACCGCGTTATAACCGATTCGCGTTATAACGGGGTCGTGCTATAACGGGGTTTACCTGTAGTTATTATTGAGAAAAGGTATAATTTAGATCATATAAAATATGAAATATACTGTACTGTATGCGCAAAACCAGTTGTGTGAAAATCAGAACCTGCAAGGACCTCACATTACAAAACCAAAACCCATTAAGCTTTGTTTTTAGAACCAAAACCCCCAGAGTATTTAGACCCAAAACCAGAACACCCGTGCAAGTGTCATCTCTAGGTCTTTCTTTCCATATTGTTCTCCTGATTTGTTTTTATGATTTTATTCTTTAAGCATTTTTTCGGGCTTGATTGTGCTATTTTAGCATTTTTTGTGCATATTTTGATTTTGTTTCCATAATTTTGAAATCAACAAATTAAGACAACCAGCACTAAACCTGAAACAGGAAAAAATAATAATCTAGAATCAAAACCACGTCCAAAACTAAAACACCACATTTTTAGAACAAAAACATGAGTGGAAGTGCCAACCCATATTAAATATAAAGTAACACAACTTTTTACAAGGAGTGAATTGTACCACTGATGACAAATTCCTGTCATAAGTGATTTCCCATGACCTTCAAATCAATGGGTGAAAACTGTTTCCAATTGAATGATGTCACCAATCACCCCTTGATCTCTTAATTAAATTCAGCTTGTAACACTTTAAGCAGGACAACAGCCTTGAAAAAGAACGCTGCGACGTTCGAAATGCATTGGATGGGTCTTTTGCCACATTAAAGTGCCCTTTTAATCATTTTTTTGTTCTGGTTTCTTCCTGCTCCGTTTGTGCTGGTGCGCTTTTTGGTCTCCCTTTTCCCTGTTTAAAAATACCATTTTTTTTTAAGGTGCCTCACATGTGCTAATTAAACTGGCTGGGATGCCGTCTTTACAATTTATATTTGTTATGACCTCACTTCTCAAATTACGCACTTCTTTCTACCAGCCTCATTACAGGTGCGCCCACGAGTATTATAAAAGTTGCCTTGGAAAATATGGGGCAATCACCAACATACCCCAGTAATGCTGCAACTTTTCCGTGACATTTCTGCAGAAAAAGTAATGGGCCATCGGATTAACACAGCAGGGGTCCCAGGCAATCACATTCAGTTTGAATGGGACTGCCAGGGACCCCCGCTGTGTTAATCCGATGGGCCATTAGTTTGTCTGCAGAAATTTCACTGAAATGTGGGCTACATTACCTGAATATTGACCCAGAATTTCCAAGGCAAGTTTTAGAATACTCGTGGGTGCACCTGTATGTCTCTAACTCTATCCATCTCTCCTTCCTTCACCACTTCTCAGTTCACATGTACTCCATTCTTACCGGCATCCTCTGACACTAAACAGCTAAATCCCCTGCACTAAAAAACTCCCCTACAAATTCTCCCCACACATTCTCCTTCTTTCCATGAGTCTCAACCTTGCTTCTGGAAATATCTCCCAATCCTGGACCCTGTCTTCTTTCTACATTCTCTCGTCCTCGCCTCCCACATGCAACTTCTACTTCTTCTGGTGTCAAACCCTCTAACCTCATACCCATCCCCTGTCGTCCTCCCTCCTCTCCATTTCTCCTGTGCCCTTTGGAATGCTCGCTCCCTCTCTAACAAGTTCCTCTCTATGCATGACTTATTTTTCTCTCACTCTCTGCTTCTCTTTGCTATAACTGAGACTTGGCTCACTCAGTCTGATTCTGCCATGGGGGGACTTCAACTGCCACATTTATGACCCCTCTCTCCTTTGGGCTTCCCGCTTTCTCTCTCCAACCTCTTCATTTGGCCTTCAACAGTGGACCTCAGCCAGCACCCACAAGGATGGCCACTACCTAGATCTGGTTTTCAGTAACACTTTTCGCTCTCTGATTTCTCCATTTTCTCTTTTTCTCTCTGACAATCACCTCATCTCATTTTATCTCTCTCGCTTCTCCCTGTCTCCATCTCCATCTAACCCTCATTTCTGCAGAGACCTGCACTCTATTAACCTACCAGCTTTTGATTCCGCTTTATGCTCCTCCCTCTCCTCTCTCAGCTCTGCTCCAGACCCCGACAACCTGGTCAGGAACTACAACTCTGTCTTGTCCTCGTCTCTTGATCTACATGCCCCGCTTTCTCTCTGCCGTCCTCACCCTTCTAACCCCAGACCCTGGCTAAATTCCAACACGCACATTCTGCGTTCCTCCACTGAACACCTCTGGAGGAAATCTCACACTCTCACAGACTTCCTTCACTACAAATGTATGCTATCCTGTTTCAACTCTGCCCTCTCTCAAGCTAAACAAAAATACTTTTCTTTATTAATCAACATGCACAAGTCTAACCCACGTCGACTCTTCCCTGTCTTTGGCAATCTACTCAAACCACCCTCAACTGCCTCGTCTTCTTCCATCATCTCACCTCAGGACTTTGTTGACTATTTTAAGGAAAAGGTGGAATCCATATGTCTGAACATCCCCTATGTTTCCTCCTCCCACCCTACACCGCTTCCTAACTCTCCTCCTGCCTTCCTTGACTCTTTTTCCACTGTCTCAGAGGAGGATGTGTCATTGTTGATCACCTCTTCTCCCTCTACCACTTGCCCTCTTGACCCAATTCCCTCCCATCTCCTAAAACCTCTTGCTACTACTATAATAACTACACTCACACATATTTTAACTCCTCCCTCTTATCTGGTACCTTTCCTTTCTCATTCAATCATGCAACAGTCATACCATTACTCAAAAACAACAAGCTTGATCCTACCTGTCTTTCTAACTATCGACCTGTCTCCCTCCTGCCTTTTGCCTCTAAACTCCTTGAACGTCTTGTATTCTCTCGCTTGCTCCATTTTCTCACCACCTATTCTCTCCTAGACCCTCTACAAGCTGGCATCCACACTGCTCACTCCATTGAAACAGCCCTCACTAAAATAGCTAATGACTTCCATTCTGCCAAAGACAGTGGTCATTACACTCTCCTCATTACTCGATCTCTCTGCAGCATTTGATACCATTGACCACCCTCTCCTCCTTCATATTCTCCATACTCTTGGTATTCGTAACAAAGCTCTATCCTGGATCTCCTCTAACCTCTTCCATCGTACTTTCAGTGTCTCTTCTGCTAGATTTTTTCTTTGGGGGAGGGGGTGTTTGATACTAGTGTGTGGGAGCAGGGGGTCTTCTGGGCTGACCAAGGTTGATTTCAGCCTTGGGGACCCCCTACTTCCCAAGATACACCCTTGGTATGGGGTGCCGGTATCACTCTGCTTTATTTAGATCCCACGGTCACGTGACCCGCAGGATTTGAAAATGGGGTTACCAGCACCCCATAACGGGGCCTGTATCTCGAGAAGTAGGGGTCCTCGGACCTGAAATCAATTTGGTTCAGCTCCAGAGACACCCTGCTACATTACTGTAATATTAGAATTTTAATAAAACCCCCACGATCGCCTGTGAGAGGCGCGCAGTTAGAATGACTGATTCAGCCTATCTCTTACTGCTCGTCTATTACAGAAAGGCAGACCCTGGTAGGACTCACAGAGCAGGGACCCCTGCTGTGTTACTCCAGCACTGTGAAAGATCCTCCCGAGGGGGGTGAAAGGGCCGCACAGCCGCAATAAATCGATGAAGGCTGATGAGTGACTGTAAAAAAGCTTTATTCGCACAAAGTGCAAGCGGATCCTCTGACGCGTTTCAGCCTGTCAGGCCTTTGTCACCCCCCTCGGGAGGATCTTTCACAGTGCTTCTCATCATCGCCTGCACGCCGAGCTGCGACGAGTATCCTTTTCTCCTGTGACCAGACCTGGAAGTCTCGCTGTTGCCGCCGGTCAGGTGACCACCCACCGCGATGGAGCGGGTGCAGGGTTGGCGGTGAAGAGGCTATCGGCCGCTTGTGAAGCTGGGGTGCTACATTTTACCCCATATCTATACAGCTCCAGGGAGAGGTCTGCGGGCAGGAGAAGCTACATCGCTGGAGGACGCTACAGGCATGGAATCAGTCACACCTGAGTCAGTTACATGAGTCTTTTTATCCCAACTACTGTATATGGTGCTCTTAGGGAGCCTGTTGCTGGAAAAGATATCACATATATATTATACTTTTTATATCTGGGGTCAACCATAGCCTAAGTCCCAACATACAGCAATTACAGTTATTATACTAATGAGCAGAATTGTGCTACTTCTGAGCGCCTGGTGGGTCAGTCGTCAGATTTACCCGTTTTATACACGTGTTACTCCAGCAGGTCATTATGTCTGCAACTGACCATCTCGGGTCCACCAGGCGGCGTAACGCAGGATGTACCTAGGTAAATGTTCGAATAACGGCCGCTGTATCTGTATGTGTAGATTGGTAAGGCTTTCTTTACATGGATTACAATATAAGTACATACATATAGGTAAAGCTCTACTGATATAAAGTAATAATAAGTGTATAGGTTATACATAGAGATCTATTGGTAAACATTTAAAGAAATAGCTTCAAAATTTGTCAGTCTCACAGATTTGGAGCCTGTCTCAGAGTCTCTCTGCTGCAAAACTAGTGCAAATCTGGAGCAAAACAGCTGCATCAAATGTATCAAGGCAAACATTCATATTGCTTTCAATGGGATTCCAAAGTCTCAGCCTCTGACCTCTGAATATGTGTTAAGTGAAGAGCAGAAAATGGCAAAAGTTGAAAGTAAATAAATCTACCTTTGTGTCAGCAGATGGCGCTGCAGGTCCCTTCTTCTGAAATCTTCTGCAACAGTTAACGTATCTTAGCTTCTATTCTAACTGTATATGCAGGGCCACAGACAGGAGGGCAAAGCCGAGGCTGCTGTCCTGTGGCCAGTGCGTCAAGGTGCTTGGGCCCCTCCACCAGCTTACGTCCCGCAGCAGTTTCACAGTGTATTGAATATGGACCAATGATGACGTGTTACTTCTATAGGCAGGTCACTGACTCCTTATAGTCCTTTACTAACGATATAATGTTGCTCTGGTGACCACTGAATTTAACATGGTGTTCAGTGACACTGCACTATTCAAGCATAAGTCTTGTAACAGTGTTTCCCCCACCCTCTGGGAGATCTGGCCATTACTACGTATGTGGTGCATGATACCTGATGGTAACAGGAGGGCTGAGTCATCCGCTGATGGTAGGGCTAGGCTTCTGGGGTTCATACCCTACATATCTTTAGCAGTGCAGCGCCTCCATCTGCCGTAGGCTCCAGGAAACTGAAGATGATCTCCCACGGTAGAACCGATTACCTCCCCCCCAGTCAGATCACACACCATGCCGGAGGTATAATAACAGGAACGGTTTATTGTCTCACTCTGTGCATTACACGGCAGGGTTCTGCCCAATGCAGCAACTGTCATCTACTCACTGAAGGATGGTCCCTGGACCTACACTACAGGCCAAGGGCACCCGCAGCAGTCCAAGCTCTTCCCTGCCCCTCTAGCAGAGGCAGAGGTATGGTACACACTCACTCTCCCACGGAGGGAAGAAGACCAGAGTAGGCCCAATAGTCAGGCTCTTGGCTGTGTGACCTGCCTCTCTCAAGTGTGTAGACGCACTGCTAAATTTCAGCGGAAACTGCCCTTAAGTACAGCAGGAGGAGGGCACCAGGTCCGTCCCATGATTGGACATGCTCAGGCCTGATGTCACCGCCTCCCCGGTCACTCAAGTGCAGCACCAGTGAGTGGGGAAAACCCATACTGACAACTGGCAGGCCTGCTCTTGCCAGGGCTTACTGCCAGGAGAAGGACAGATTAGTAGCCATAGATGGCCTAACTGCAGCCTCTTAGTTGAATCTTTCAAACATTTAATTTGCCGTATTGTTATCAAACGCTAACAGAAATATTATTACACTAATTTATATTTACGAATACTATTTATAAATAAAAGAAATGCACATAATTGTGTCTTATTTTAAATGATATCAATAGGTTATTCATCAACACGGGGCAATGACTCAAATGATGTTGGGAACAACGAGCTCCAGTATGCGCCACATGTATGAAGTCACGTATGGACCTGCATATATGTGATGCACAGTTTATGAAGGTTTATATTACTCTTTAGCACTAGAGTTTGGATCCAAAAAAAAAAGTCAAATGTGATTTTAGTAACTAGGCTCCATTGTGTCTGTGTTACTGTAGATGCAAGAAACTTACAATGACATTCCTTCTATTTCACACAAACACAATCAGAATAAGATAAGTTTGAGGCACCTCAAACTCACAGGGAGCTGCAGGACGAAATATTGCCTAGAAATGAATGTCAAAATGCCTTTGGCAGGTACTACGCAATTTAGGGTGGCACTTCGGTAACTGGATAGACAATAAGTGTTCATTGTATCAGCTGATGTTGCCTAACTTGCAGATGGAACCATTAATGTCTATAACAGTTACTCCTATCGTATTACAATCTCGTACTACCACCTACAAGACTTCTCCCTTGCTGCACCGTCTCATTGGAATTACCAACGACGTATCATGGGGCTCTCCCTCAGTTTGCAGACATTTAAAAACTCCATGAGATCTCACTTTAATTTTTTTAACTTTATTTTTTATTAAAAAGATTTTTTGGGGAGGGAAGACGGGGCAGGGTGGGTATGGGGACATTTAAAGACAATAATATATATCATAATGAAGATACAGAAAGACAAAAAGATCAAAACAAAGGGGTTAGGTACAATTCAGGAGCAACTACATGTGAACATACTTAATTGGAAGGTTGGTACTGTGTGTTGCCACGATCACACTCTTTCTGAACATGTCAGCTACAGTTTGATATGTTTTTCTTGGGTACTGTACATGGTTTGGTGAGCTATCGTTATTTAAACTACAGGTATGGCTTTACTTGTGAGACCTTTCCGGTGAGGGTTTTATGGATACCTATATTGTAAGCACTTGATGATTAGAGCCATGAGAATAATTTCTCACCAGCCACGGTCCCCAGACCTCCTCAAACTTAGCCACTATACCATTCAGACTGGCTGGCAGTTTTTCCATCAGGAGGGTCCTCCTTAACCTTTTTTCTACCTCTAATATAGTTGGGCATTTTGGTGGCCAAGAGGCTGCAATATAGCATCTAGTTGCTGTTAGTATATGTTTAATTAACTTATGGGCTGTTTTTGGCATATCTTCTTGGGGTTTATTAAGGAGGGCTTGCCAAGGGTTTGGAACAATTCTTAGGCCCAACAAGTCATATTTGAGGTCCTGGGTCTTTTTCCAAAGTGACTCCACCTCGGGGCATCTCCACCATATGGGGTTTTTGAATCTGCACCACTTGGGATTATGTGTTGATACATAAGTGATATCAAGCCTGTGTGCAATGGATTTGCCCTACATATAGGCTCAAAAAGGGTACTATTGAATGAAGAAACTCCTGGGCTTTTTGAGCTAATAAAGTGTCTCAACTGACGATATCTTAATAGCCCCCATTCAGGTGCACATTAATGCAACTTAAATGTATCGAATGTTTTCATTTTGGTATCCAGCAGGAAATCTCCCACTCTGGTTAAGCCCGCAGTTTCCCACCAGTGGAAGCTTTGTCCCGAGCATCCAGGTTTGAAATCTGGATTTCCAAATAGTGGGGTCATGATTGATCGTTTTAAGGTAAATTTGTGTTTACATGTATTTATATCCCATATATTCAAAGAGTGGGAGATCAATGGGTTTGATGCCAAAGCTTTCGGTCTGGAGTGGGCTGGAAGCATAATAGAGACCCTAGTGATCGTGGACCAGTATCTGCTGCCTCAATGTCTACCCATTCCTGTTCCCCTCTTTCCAAATGCCACTGTGTCAGCTGACTCACTTGTGCTGCCTTGTAATATAAGTAAAGGTACGGTCCTCCAGATCCAGGTATATGTATCATAATCTTCTATAGGATCTTTGTTTTTTTACCATTCCAAATAAATGTTGTCCATCCTTTCAAAAGCCTTTTCTGCGTCCAGTGCGAGAACCGTGGTAAGGATCGCATTTTGGCTAGCTTTGTGGATCAAATTTAGCATTTGCCTCATATTATCAGATGCCTGACGTTGAGGTATAAAACCTACCTGGTCTGGCTGAATTAATTTAGGGAGGTGCTAGTTCAGTCTATTAGCTAGAATTTTTGTAAAAAAAATTAGGTCTGTATTCAATAATGAAATTGGTCTATAATTGTGGCATAGTTGGGATTTTTTATCTTCATTGTGTATAAGTATCAGGTTGGCCGGAAACATTTCTAGGGGGATCGATCAGCCTTTTAGGAATTGATTACATAATCTTGTTAGATGGTTGGTGATCAAGTTGCTAAATGTTTTATAGTAAAGGTTGGTGTACCCGTCAGGCCCATGGGCTTTTGTCGGCTTTAATTTTGTAGTTACCTAACAAACCTGTCAAAGAATGTTCAGTCCGCGCTCTTGCTTCCTATGATTGCAGAAAAGTAATTTCTCTCCTTCCTCTTGCTGCTCCTGTGATTTGAAGTGTCTCCCCCCACTCAAAGAAGGACCCCAGCGGAAGACTCCGTCGGCAGAACCAGGTAACCAAGAAAAAAAGCACAAGTGCGCACCAAGGTAAAAGTATGAAGGAATAATGTAACAACAATAATATGAAAACTTACATATGAGTAAAACTTAATTCATGTCCAGGTCTGAACTATAGAAAGAACAAAAACTAAGTGCAGACTGTATCATACAGTATAGCAGTATGTGAGAAAACTTGGCTCTCGTGTGCAGCCTACTCACAGGATGGCAGTAAGGTATAGGCAGTTACAGGATCTGTGGAATCTGCAGTGTCTTCTAGGTGTAGACAGGATACCTCTCACATTCATAAATCAGGTAGATGGGAACATGGAAGAATAGAAAAAAATCTCCATGGTGCAGATCAATATTAAAAGGGTAACTTTATGTTGTAGTTAAAAAATGTGCACTTACAATATAAAAATCAAACACAAGCATTTAGCATTATGACGAGTGACTCAGGAGTGATAGGATATGGCCGCCGCTCACTGCACCGCAGTTACTTGACCGCTGTACACCGTGGTACTGTCGGGATCACCTCCAGTGCGTTCCCCAATGCGATACGTCACTTCCGGTTCACGCACTGAGCTCCGTCGCGTCACTTCCGGTGCTGCTGTTGATAGACGGCTAGCAGGACCAATCCGTGCACTTCCTGGGCAGGTCCACTCTACACGTTTCGCCCAATAGGACAATAGGCTTCGTCAGGAGTATAGGACCCCCCTCCCCTCTTGATCCTTATATAATCAAATCAATTACGGATATATTTTAACCCCCTAAATGCCTCATGGAGTATTTACGAAGTGTGCTGTATACACACCATCATGTAAAACCGGAGTTTCAGCAGAGTGTATAATACTTATCAATTATCTTATAAAATGGACCATGTGTGCACATATGTGCCGTAATAAAATCCAGAAGGACATAAAAATATAGAAAATAGAACATTTGCGCACTTATGTGTTGTACTTTAGGAAACAAAAGACAACAAAAAACAAAATAAGGGATCTAATAAAAAACAAAGTATTCTATGTTAATATGATAGTGTGAATACATCATCATCTTACAACCTAATATAAAATCAGAGGCATAAAACACATACAAAAATCAGAGGAATATACCTTGAACAAAAGAAATATATTGAGTACTATAGTATATTATTACTTTCATCATTGGAGTGAACTATGCAAACCATAGTGTACAATTCTAACATTGAGACATCTCCTCATTCCTATTAAAGGAGTACACTCCCACGCAATAAGTTACACATAGTTATATGGTAGCAGCAAAAAATACAACACAATGACACTCTGTACAATAAAACCTATCTAGTTATGGCTCTATGATGGACACATTAATACAATAAAGCATGAACAGTGTGCAAGGCGACGACGCGTTGATACCTATAGTAAAAGCGGGATAAAAATGGAGGTAGAGAGACATTGAGGGAGAGAAGCATTAGGACCAGATATTCATCTCAAAAAAGGAGCAACATCAATTTCCATATTTAGACCTCTAGGATGGAGGGTTCTTAACTTCTGGATCCAAATGGATTCTCTCATAATAAGTTCTAAGTTTCTATCGCCGCCTCTCCAATGTTGTTTTACACTTTCTATGGCCATATATTTCAAACCTTTGGGGTCTCCTTGGTGTTTTTCTAGAAAGTGATTCGAGACACTATGTGGGACAAGGTTTCGCTTGATGCTGCTCAGATGTTCCAGTATTCTGGTCCTGACCGGTCTTTCTGTCTTACCTATGTATTGGAGTTTGCACGGGCATTCTAAGACATATATCACATGATCGGTTCTGCATGTTAAACACGATTCGATCTTGAAAACTTCATTTGTGATATTAGAGCAAAAATCTGTTTTTTTGCTAGTCTTAAATTCACACGCTCTGCAACTACTACACCCAAAAAAACCTTTCCCAATTTGAAGCCAGCTCTTTGAATTGGAATTCTCTGTCTTTAGAGCACTAGGTGCGAGTTTGTTTTTTATATTAGTCGCTCTTCTAAAGATGATATCCGGTCTTTCTGGGATGACTTTACCAAGAATTGGGTCATTTTTGAGTATACCCCAATGTTTGTCTATGATGTTCCGTATTTCAATCGCTTCCCCACTGTAATTCTACCTTTTTAACCTTTGGTTTCAACAGATCCTCCCTATTTGTTAAATCCACTTTCTGCAGTGCCTTCCTTAATCTCTCCTCCCTATACCCCTTCTCTATAAACTTCTGTTTTAGCTGTTCAGCTTGCATAGAGCAGGTCTTAGGATCACTACAGTTTCTCTTTAGCCTTGTAAACTGCCCAGGCGGAACCCCATCCATCCACCTGGGCAGATGACAACTGGATCTCAGTATGTAATTATTTTTGTCCGTGTCTTTTAAAAAATGTCTTAGTTTTTATGTTTTCTTCCTCAATAAATATTACAAGGTCTAAAAAGTTAACACTGTATTGACTATAATGACTTGTGAATTTCAGATTCTTCTCATTAGGATTCAAGGACGCTAAAAACTCTACCAACGTCTCATGACCCCCCTCCAGATTAAAAACACGTTGTCTATGAAACGGCGCCAGAGGACCAGGTCAGCCGCCAGACCGCCACCCTACCAGATCACCTCGTCTTCCCAGACGGCCATAAACAGGTTGGCGTAACTGGGGGCAAACCTGGACCCCATCGCCGTTCCACATTTTTGAAGATAATACTCATCTTCATACCAAAAATAATTGTGGTCCAGGATAAACCTGATACCATCTATAATAAAATTAATCTGTATGTCTGTAAGATCTTCATCCCTTGATAATATTTTTTTTATTGCTGCACATCCTCTTTCATGCTCAATTATAGTGTAGAGCGATGTCACATCGCATGTGGCCATCATAAAGTGCTGCTCCCATTTAACTTTACTTAGAGTGTTGATTATATCAGTTGTGTCTCTCAGGTACGCCTTCTGCTGCACTACGTGTTTTTGAAGGAATGTGTCTATATACAGTGACAGATTAGCCGTCAGTGAGTCAATCCCCGAGACTGTGGGTCGGCCTGGGGGATTGACCACACTTTTATGAACTTTAGACAGATAATAAAAAAATTGGTAGTTTTGGTCTGTCACTGAATAAGAACTTAAATTCATTTTCATTTAGTATATCTAATTCTTTACCTTCATCCAGAAGACATTTAAACTCTTCTGTAAATTGCCTGGTGGGATTAGTATTGAGTTTCACATACGTTGATGTGTCTCCCAATAATCGGAGTGCCTCTCTGTTGTAATCTTCCCTATCCAGTAAGACAACCCCCCCTCCCTTGTCTGCTGGTTTTATGACCAGATTTTTATTGTCAATCAAATCTTTAAGGGCAATTTTTTCATCCTTAGTCAAGTTGTTTTTTAATTTGTTATGACTGGAAACCAAATCTTCAAAGTCTTTATTAATCATATTGAAGAAGACTTCCAAATGCTCGCCTTTGGCGCAGTGGGGGTAAAATGTAGATTTTGGTTTCAGATCTGTATGAATAATACGTCTTTCTTCCAAAACTAAAGGGGGTATTGCCTCATCTGGCCTGAGATATGGTTGTTTTCCTAAAAAGAACCTCTTGATGGTCATTTTCCGGAGAAATTTGTTTGCATCTACGAAGAGATCAAATGTACTGTGACTCTTCATCGGTGCAAAACTCAAACCCTTTGAGACTACACCCTCTTGGGCTTTAGTCAGAAGCACTGATCTTAAATTAAAGATGTTAGTATCTCTCACTTGCTGCTTCTCTTGTATTCTCTTTCTCCTCCTTCTCCCTCTCTTTCCTCTGAATTTCGATTTCTTTTGTGTGATGATCCCTTTGGATCCTTCTCCGATTTGTGGCGGGGTTGTATTTCCCTGTCTCACAAAGTGGAAGGTCCCTCCCCTAAAAAATCATTGTCCCTATGGTTTCTCTTTGGACTTCCATCTCTATCTCTATCCCTCTTTTCAAATGAATTTATTCTTTTATTTGTATTAACTGGAAAATGGTTTGATTTAGACAGTCTCTCTTTTTCTCTTCTGTCCCTTTTTTCTTGATTAATGGGGGTGTAATTGGACCTTTCCCTTTCTTGTTGTTCAGATTTAGATGTGGATTGATCCCTATGGGTTTGTTTATTCTTTTTGTCTCCCTCTTCTTTTGATCTTCCTTCTTTCGAATATGTTCTATCTCTACTTTCATTATTATCTTTTTTTAAATCTTTATTAAAAAATTGTTTTTTATGTGATCCATGGTAGTCTCCCTTCTCTCTACTTTTCCCCCGTCCCCATGGTCTCTTACTATTTCTATTTTTCTTCCATGCTCTTTGTTCACCCTTATTATAATCCTCTTCATCACGTATAAATTTACGCATTTTGGATGATTCTACCTCTTTCTCTAAAGAACCTAATTTCTTTTGTAGAATTGTGTCTTTTTAAATGAATTCTGGTGTATCCACTAATGGCGTGAGTATCTCCTGAATGACATTTATTTCCTCCCCTAATATTTTCAGGTGTGTTTTTTGTTGTTTGATAATTAATTCAATTAATGTGTGTGAACAATTATCTAAAACATCATTCCACACTTTAAGGAAATTACTGTCTTCTAAATGAGGGATTTATCGAAATTCTCAAACCCCTAGGAATTCTATTACAGATCTTATATTGTTCTAGAAATATCATATCTAGCCATTTTCTAGTGTCTTTTACTAATAGCTTCTCTAGTTTAGCAAATTCCACTTCAATTGTGTGCCCCACACTCTCATCTGCTATAACATCCTCTTCTATTTCCTTATCAAAATTAACATTTCTTAACAGTCTTTTAGAGAAGACATTCAAGCTACGATTGTATGATACAGTCTGCACTTAGTTTTTGTTCTTTCTGTTGATTTTTCCTTCATGCTCCCCCTGGGTTGTGAGAACATATATCGATCATCTGGGACCAGTGAAGACAGTCCCTTCCAGAGGGTTTGAGCAGGGGTTACAACCTTTTATACACACGTGTTTTATTGCACTATTATTTGTCACTTATTCGTCACTCATATTCACGCACTTTATTATAAATATATAAATGATTTACTCACTTAAAGATTGGTGATTACTAGTATTGTTTCAACGCCTGTTTCTACACTATCACCTTGTCACAGTTCTGAACTATATCCTTATCCTTTAGGCTTCACCATAGATCAGGCAAGGGGGCGATGTCCAATTCTCTTCGGGTAACAGTCCCGCACGCTGGGGCTGTCTCCGTGGCAGTCACTGCAGTAACACATCCGCGTGTGCCCCCTAAATAAAAGCCCCCTATAGCCGTCCGTAGATGCCAGTTCGTTTGAGGGATCACGACTGGAATGAATACACTTAGTGTATGCCAGCCACCGGGATTGAGGTAGGCTGGTTACACAATTCGCGACGCATTTCGTTTAACAGGTAAACTTCATCAGGCAATGAAGTGTATTTATTCCGGTCGCGATCCCTCAAATGAACTGGCATCTGCGGACGGCTATAGGGGACTTTTTTTTCCACGCATGCACACTTGCGCTATACACCACGCCGACACACGCGGATGTGTTACTGCAGTGACTGCCATGGAGACAGAACCAGCGCGCCGGACTGTTACCCGAAGAGAATTGGACATCGCCCCCTTGCCTAATCTATGGTGAAGCCTAAAGGATGAGAACATCGCTTAGACCTGGATACGAATTACGTTTCACTCATATGTAAGTTTTTATATTGTTGTTGTTACTTTATACCTTCATACTCTTACCTTGATGTGGCCGTGTGCTTTTTTTCCTTTTTTTCTTGGTTACCTAACAAACCTCTTCCAGTGTGATCTCTTTGTTGAGAGTGCTACAGGCAGCTTTGTTTAGTTTGGGAATTTTGCACTTAGATAAAATACGTTGTATTTCCCTATTATGATCTAGGCCTGAATGTGTCTTAGTGCCGTCATATACATATTCCCTGAAGAAGTGGCCTGTTGAGCTACGAAACGCCGCGTAGGAGAGATACCATTCAACCTATATATTTGTATTATTCATGTTCCAAGGTGTATTTTATTGTTGTCAAACGGTTTGCTGAACACCGAGTTGATTTCCTCTTCTGCGCATGTGCCGCGCTGTTGCCTGCCTCTGTGGTTGCCAAGTGAGGTCTGAATCATTACTGGCAGATGCTGTTACTCAAAGCAGAGCGGGCGCTCTGACGTCACAAAAGGGCCCGCGGGACCACGCCGTCACGCTGCCTGACTGATCGGGAAACACAGTGAGGTCTGCAGAGGAACCTGTGTACTACTTGCGAGCAAAGGACAACCACTCCCCAGGATCCACTAAGCGCATTGACGCTATTAACAGGACATTGCGACTGTGGCAGAGTCATCAATTATCTGGCATTTCACCTACCTGTAAGTGGAAAGGAGAGTGAAGCTCTGGTGGTTCCTGGTTGCAGACGCTGGTAACTGCCACTCTGTGGCTCTATGCTTCATTAATCTACCTTGATGTACGCATAAGCTTGAAACACCTTTTATATAAACATAGTTTATTACATTTTTCACGATGAGTGTTGTGCGCTTTATTTGTTTTTTTGTTACGATATTCATAGTATGCCTGGAATTCTGCTACAATTTGTGAGGCATTCTATGAGGGTGTCCTGGCCTTTTCTTAATAGCATAAATATTCTGAGACATAATTTGATTTCTCAATTTAGAAGCTACCAATGTGTTTGTTTTGTTCCCTTTTTCATAAAACTTCTGATTGGTCCATCTAAGAGCTCTATCCGAAGCTTCGGACAGGCAAAGATTCAATTCTCATCTATCTAAAAGTCAAAAATTGTTTGTCTGTGGGTTTGTGGCATAATAACACGCCCTCTCATTGGCCACCGGCCGCACCTCTCGCTCTCGCTCTCTCCCATTGGCTGACTCCGGGGCGGGGTGACATCATGGGCAGGGACTCACAGGGCGGGATTGGAGACAAGTGGTGGAAACCGGAGACAAGTGGTGGAAACCATCATGGAACCGGCTACCAACACAGCCCGGGAGACCAGCTGAGTATATCCGTCGCGGCATCCCCACCCCAACACTGCGGAAACTCCACAGCATTCCCATGCCAACTCCACGCCCTCCCCATGTCAACACCGTGGCAACTCCACCACACCAACTCCACGGCATCCACACACCAACGCCAAGGCATCCCCACACAAACACTGAGGCATCCTCACGCCAACATAAAAGAAACTCCACCTCAACACCATGGCAACCCAATTACAACACCGCGGTATCATTATGTCTCATCCAATTACAGCCTCTCACAGTTTTAGTCGTCAAATTGGGTATAGGGACTCTCCCATACTCAAAATGTCCTTCAGATATTAAGACGCCCACCTACAGGGTCATAATACTAGTGCCGGGACCGGGGGGGATAAGGAACATTGCAGCCAGTCACGGGGACCAGGGGGGGAGAAGGGAAACCCCGCCACCACCTCCCGCCTGGGCAGCGGGAGCGCAGGGGACTGGGGGCGAAGGAACACGCCAGCCATGGGGACCGGGGGCAGGAGGGGGGACACCGCACGAGCAGAAGGAGCAACATATCACACACACACCCATTACTTACCCATGCAGGTTTGAAGTCCTGGCAGCTCCATCCTGCGTCACGACTGGCTCAGTACACGTGGACATGAAATGCCGGGCAACCCCGGGTATATAAGCTAGTTAACACTATTTGTTTCCTTATCTTATTAGATTGTTGGTGCTTGTGTTTATTTTGTAACTCTGTAAGTTTTTTGGAGAGTGTATCAATCTTTTCATTTCTCAGTCTCTTCCTTCTTGCTGCTGTCTTAATAAGGATTCCTCTTATCACTGCTTTATGAGCCACCCATAGTAGTGACGGAGATATTTCTTGGCTTATATTGGTTTTAAAATAAGCTGAAATCTCTCCCCCCCACCTCCTCTATCATTTCTGGGATAGACTGGAGGTTAAGCAAACCTTTTGGCGAAAAAAAATGTGCCTTCTGTATGTCAGAACATCATCTTGCCATTGCCGACGCACTTCGTCGTGACGTCACTGCACCTCTGCTACACTAAGAAACGGCTCCACATGGGCCCGAGTGCCTTATGGGAAACATGCCTTGCAGCGCTGAAGCAGAGCTGTGTGCAGCTTGTATAAGTATTACCATGGTGGCTGGAAAGCGGCCATTCTTGAGGTAAGCCAAGGTGGAAGGCAGGGAAACCACCACATACTCCGACCACGTTGGCATGAGAGCGACCCGGTGCTAAATCAAATATAGATAAAAACTGACAGGGAACCTGCCGATATCCTTCCTACAGCCAAGGTTGGACAAGAATAACTGACCTAGGGTTGGTAACACCCCCTTATATAATGGTCTCAAGAAGTACTTGTCCTATCATTGAAAAGAGGAGGAGGAGTTACCCATGATTAATGGCTGCCATAGAGGACATAGATGAAAGCCTTAGTCCAGGTCTGAGTGTGAGTAACCTGATGTTTAATTATGACCAAACTAGAACCAAGTCTCTGCATTAATCTTAAACTTTAGTTGATTATTTACAATAATGACTAATTTGCATGTAATTTTATTTAATGCCAATTATAGTTAAGACTACACTCTTGACGGGAGAAAACATAACCAGACTGTCCTTTGAAGATACACTGTTACTATTAACTTGATGTTAGTTTAGGTTAACGCCATGTTAAGTGACTTAATGGAGCTTTATGATCTGGGCCCATGCAAGTCACTGCAGAGGACAGCAATGATCCACGCTGAGTGATTGCATAAACAAATTTGACAGCAACAGTGATAAAACCATAGAATAATTTTAAAATTGCAGTTGAAACATTTTCTTACATCTATACAAGTGAGAAATTAGTACATAAAGTGCCACTTCTTTACTTTGCTGGGATGTAGTTTTCCTTTGGTACTGTACAGTATGAAGTTCTTCCGACAAATTATTTATTTACTAATGTTCAAAACAGTACGGTCAATCGATAAAACACTAGTCCTGTTCGAAGTCATAATCCTTGCAATCTGCAACTCCTGATTTCATCACAGTGTGTACAGACCTGTGTCATCACCTCTAACGTACGTTATAGTATAAGAAAGAGGAAAATAATTGTCAGATGAGTGACGGTACTAGGGGGGCTAGAGTAGCACTACTTTTACAGTTGTAGCCAAGTCCCCTAACCTGCCTCCGGTGTGGGGATCTGCCCGGCTAAGATCCGGAGTTCAGTGCGATCAGGAGGTAGGTGGTGTTTTACTTATTACTGTGTATTGGTTCCTGCCCGGCTATCATTCAAAGCTCCGTGCGATAAGGAGGTAGGGGTGGCCATTTTGTGAGTCGCGCATGTGCAGAGCGGCGAGGCGCGCATGCACGGTAAGGAGTGCGGTGGCCATCTTAGGATGGCTCCGCATATGCAGTCGCGGGACTACAAATCCCAGAGGGACTGCACCATGGAACTGTCACAGCCAATGGGATGCGAGCAGTTGGGGGAACAGGATATCCTCCGCGAGCAGGGAGCACGTGAGTCAGTCCTGACGAAGGAGCCAAGGGAAAGAACGGTCCAGGGAGCAGTGCTTCCTGGGCTGGTCTAGACTTTGCCCCTACGCCCCAGTTAGTGTGTTTCAGGGAAGCCCCCAGATAGGGACTCTCCCCATTGTTATTAATACTGCGCTGGTAATTGGACGGCCTCGCGGTGCCCTGCGTCCTGGGACCAGGTCACAGGATCCTGAGACATTGTGTCAGACCCTCCGGCTGGAGCTCACACTGCGAGGAGGATCAGGACCCTTTAGGAGAAAGGGGATTTGTGTTGGGGACCCTGCTATGTGGGACTCACTCCAGCTCACTATGCCAAGCAGCACCTGGGTACTAAAGTACCCAGGCAAGTACTCAATGTGCACCTACATCTACAGAGGGTAGCGCTACAGTACCTCACATTTGGGTGGGATTGCTGGGACAGGACACCTGGGGATATTTGGTGCCAAAGTACCCTCAGTACTTTGGGGGAACCACCATGTGTTGGGTCACTGGGTTTGTACTGTGGGTACCGGTAATTGTATGTTATCATGTTAGTATGTGTGTACAGTAAAGCTTAATTATATACATTGTGTTGTGCATTACTTATTACTTTGTATCGGTTCCTGTGAGGTGTCCCAACGCTGGGAACCCTGATAGGTGGAGGCGCTGCACGCAAGGAGAAAGAGCTCACCACAGGCTCCCAGAGGTGGAGGCTTAGGCCTCCTGTGAGCAGACAGGTACTGCAGCACACGTAGTTGCCCGCGTGGCATAGGGAAAGGGGGCTACACAGTGATACACACTTTCTTATTTGTACAGTATAATTCTTAATTACAACTTTATAAAATACAGTTTAAAGAGCTTTGCTGCAACATTTAGTAAAGGCCCATACCATTACTTTTTAAAGACAAATCAATCACTGATAATAATAATAATAATGTGTCAGAAATGATTCATTTGGTATCGTGAAAAATCTTCTATTAGTACAAAACAGATTTCCAAACAATGAAAAACTGAGAAAACACATTGCACAATAGTAATATATGAAGTAATACTATATATTTATACACTGTTGCATTGTGTTGCAACGTGTTTGCACTTGTTGGCCATTAAAGCAAATGTAATAAATACATGTTATGTTCCTGTCTTTTTAATTGGTAGAACTGTAATACATGTGTTTATCCTTGGCATTAAAGCTTCCAATTCCAGACTTACTCACAATGTTTTTCCCAGTAAAAACATTCCTCACCTTACTAGAGATGTGCAAAATTGTCAAAGTTTGAGCCTTTTATTCCTACAAAAAAATGTTTTTTTTGTTTGTTAAAGTAAATAGCTAAATGTTAAAGTGCAATAAAAGAAAGTATATCACAGACAGGGTGCCTCTCTAACATAGAAAAATATGGTATAAAAGAATAGTAATGTTTGCACTGAGTATTTGCACAACTGATAACTCTGTCACGCAGAAATGTGGCGAAGAATGAGGACTGATGTTTTAACATATTTATTCCTGCATTACACAGATGCAGTGTTGGGTGAATTTGAAAAAATCCCATAGTGTAAACATGTGGGTAAATGTGTTAGGAGCTTTGATGCCGCAGTCAGCACTGATCACCAGTTTTATTTTTTACTTAACTTTCTGCCCTTTCCAAATCAGGTAATCGGATTCTCATACTGAAGATAAGCGTTTGAAATATTCAACGTCTGGGAGGTAAAAATAAAGATCTCTTCCGAGCCCAGAGTAGTGTAAAGGTTCATATGGTAACCTCAAAAGTTATTGTTTTTTTGTAAAATGAAGGACAGGCTCAGGGGGCAAGTTACTAACATGATATGCAGGGCCGCAGACAACTTTCCCGGGGCCCAGGACTAAAGTTTCCACCGGGGCCCCCACCAACAGGTCTGTGACCTTGCGAGAACCCCCCCCCTTTTCACTTACACCCCCCCATCTCACATACCTCATCACTCTCACCCCCTCTTTACCCTTTCCTTCTCCCCCTCCCCCATGTATTTCTCCCTCCTCTCCAATATATAAACTTAAACAAAAAGCCCCCTCCCAAATACACACACACACACACACACACACACAGACACACACACTATGCCTCGCTACCCAAATACACACACACGCACACAGACTATGTCCCCTCCCAAAATACTCACACACACTATGCCACACACAAACTAAGCCACACACACACACTATGCCCCCCTGCCCAAATACACACACACAAACACAATAACATTATATGAGTTGAACTCACATAGGCTGCTGGATGAGATTATTGCTTCAAGTCAGTTATCAAAGAATCTTTCCAGAGGATACAATATGAGACTGTTTCATTACATTCGTGCATGTTCACAAGTTTTCAAACCAAACTTTGTAAACGTACTGTAACTTTCCATTGGAACTCCAAGTCAAACTTTGTAATTCATTTTTGAATCCGAGCATAATTATTTACAAACCCCAACATGTCTCATCCTTCATTCATTTCTGTGCTTTCAGTGTGTGTGTGTGTGTGTGTGTGTGTGTGTGTGTGTGTGTGTTGCTTTTTTCTCATTCGAAAACATGCGACCACACCTAAAAACTTACTTTTAATGTTATTCCATCATTTTTCAAAATCTAAAACCAATCCACTTTGGGCAAAACTAAAACCCAAAGTTGTTTTAGAATCACAATCAAAACCCCAGTGTCCACCCTGAGTTTTCATGCTTTCCAGTAAATGTCTACCAAATATGGCAGCCTCCTATTGGACAACCCCAGCAACCATGTTTTATTTTACGTTCATGGTACCAGCACACACAAAGAAGTGGTGGGTCGCTTGAGTTAGGAATGGTGCTGTTCAACTCTGGTAGGGGGACTCCCTTATTCCAATTATATACGGTCATTAAGGAAAGAAAATACTGGATATGTCGTGCGTCTAGCGCCAAGTTATGGCAGTGCTCTTCTGAAGCAACGTATAATTGCCATCTTAAACAACTCAAACCTATAATTACTTTCACCTAATACTCGTCTATGTTCTTGATTGGTTAGCAGCCACAACCCAAATCCAGGAACTGCCATAAACTATGCAAGAGCTGGCAGTGCATCTGTGAGAACCATGAACAGTACAACAGAGTGAAACAGCCGCGCTGAGACAGGTGAGAGAACGTTAATATATGACATACACAGAGAGTGAATACCGCATCAACTACCAATGAGTATTGCAATGTCTAAATCTAACTTAATCAGACTAAGGGGCCTATGCAGAGAGCAGCGAATTTTAAAATTGGCGAGTTTAATAAAAAGTAGCTTTTTTGGAGAGTTTTATTCTCCATATGCAGAAATGTGCGAATTCTGCTATGTTTAACATGAATGCGTGTGGCGAGTTTAAATTGGCGAGATGCGCGCTGCAGAAATGTGTTAAGAAAAATTCGCGCCTTTTTTTTCCCTTTGCTATGGCCGCGAGCGGCAGCTTCTTGCCAACTTTTTCTGGCGAGGCAAAAAGGAGACAATCGCGCCATTTTATTGGCGCGAACAGCCGCTAGATGCCATTCGCGCCTCTCTGCATAAGGATATTTTTAAAACTGGCGAGATGGAGGTTCTCGCCAGCCGCGAGGCGAGTTTTAGAAATAGAAAAAAAAAATTGGCGCGTTTTTCGGAACTCCGCTATTTTCTGCGCGATTTTCTCCAAAAAATGGCGAGTTTTGAAATAGCGCTGCTCTCTGCATAGGCCCCAAAGAGTATATCTGAAAAAGATATCGCAGAAAGAGTGTAAACTGCTAGGTGGTGCTGGAGGAAAATAATGAATATGGAAACACAAAAAAGAAAACCTCTAAAAAGCACTCAGACAAATGTATGCAAAAGTAGAAAAGGTAATTTATTAAATCAAAAACACAAACAACTAACTGGAGAGCCTGCCTGACTAAATATAAGAAACATGTGGAGAAAAACAAAAAATAACTCAAATGCAATATAATAAACACATATAAATAGTCTGATATCCTAGAGTGATAAATCACTGGGGGAACATAATTCCCACAATGAAAAATACAGACCGGCCGTCATGTAGGAGGATATCATGAATCTACAAGGTAAGATATACCAAAATGCAAAGAGATTAACATATGTGCTATACCATTTGCAAAGTATAAAATAACAGCAGAAAAACAACCTATTGCCACTGAAATAATATTCTAACAAAGGAGACATATAATAGAGATACTTCAGTGACCCAAATACATAAATCAAAGTAATGGGACAAAAAGAGGGGAGATTAGAATGATACTCAGCACCTTTGTAAAATGGCACTGCAATCATAGGTCAGCACAGTCCACAGGATAATGTCCATGCATGAAGGACGTTTGCATAGTCCAAGAAAGAGTGTAGGTAGGCAGGGGCGGCAGCAGCACTGATTAAAAAGAGCCCACTAACGCGTTTCGCCCGCTAAGGCTTCTTCACGAGTGGTACTAGAGCCATGGAGCAAGAACGCTTAAATAGGCTGTGTATAATTTTGTATTTCGCGCCAAAAACGCCCTTTAAACCAGATGCACGTAATCTATCCCTTGATTGTAATGGTCATTGGTCTATGTAAGCAAGGTTCCAGCTAGATGGCGCTGTAAGTTCTTTATGGTGCAGATCATGTTCTCTATATGCCTATTCCCAGAGCATGATGACGTCACTGAAATCCCGCGAGAACTGCCAATGAGATCCGCACATGCTCAGTACAGCCCGCATGTTGCGGCGGCCATCTTTGATGAGGCATTAACATTGCCCTTACTGACACAGGATTCTTAGCAGCGCGATTAGTTGAATCATTCCTCGCGCATTTATATTGACATATCTGGAATCTCAGGCGCCTTGAGTGATGATTCATTGCACAATATTGTATTCTCTGGCCATAAAAAACACAATGTAGTATATTTTCAGCACCAGTTTATCCCAGAACAAGGGCTACTTATTAGAACCATAGATATGTATAGGTCTTAGTATAGGATGCTTCCATTGACCACAGACCATATGATTAAATGCATCTGTGGTAGGGATGTCCATTGCTGAACCATCTGTAAGGTTTAAACGACATCAATTCTGGTATTGATAGATCCCCTATCATATAGGGAAAATAGAGCCACATCAGGATAATAGTATATCTTCATAGCAGGAACAAAAGTAACCTGCTCATAAATGGTAAAAGCTGATCTAAAGTAGTAGAGGAAAAAAGAGACAATGATTAATGCATTTCATTAAACAACAGCCATATCCTGTATGAAAAAACACACAAATCAATCTCATCACAGAGGGGGAAAGGAGAAAAAAGACAGAGAGAGTATACAGAAGGGGAAACAATAAATTAAAAAAATATATATAAGGTGGGGATGGTGTATGGATAACTGTGAAAACTTGATAAATGAATTATAAAAAACAGTTTAAACCTAAACCCCTACAACCAAAACCCCCTAAAAAAGAATATTTTATTAATTTGTTGTTCCCAAAAAAAGAACCTCGTCATTGTTCTGTATAATCTGGAAAGCAAAAAAGGGTTTTAAATACAAAAAAGGGAGGCCATAGTTATGGATGGAGTTAGCAGATATCATTACAGGAACATTGCAAATCCCAAATAGTCATTAAGACCATTGGGTAGCATTGATCCCAAAGTGACAATCCACCTGCATTCATGTTGCAGAAGTGTTCTTTCAAAGTCTCCTCCGAGTATCCCCAGAGAGACACGTTCTATTGCAAATGCGGAGAGAAGTGAATTGTCAGCATTGTGTTCCTGCAAAACATGTTTTGCTACCGTTGTAATTTTCTTAGATGATTCTAAATCCCTTTTTGCTGTTTTAATGTTCCGACTGTGTTCCATAATTCTAAAACGTAATTCCCTAGTTGTCATCCCTACATATATTTTGTTGCAAGGACACAACAGGCAGTAGATCACCCCCTTCGAGCGACAGGTCAGAAATTGTTGTACCTTAAACTCATTAATGCCCTTACAGTCCTGAAAGTGGAAGTTTGTTTAGCGAATTTACAAGCAGAGCAGCCACCACATTTAAAAAAGCCCTTTCTGTCAAATGTTGACAGAAAAGTAGTAGTATTTGATACGGTGTAGTGGCTGTGGACCAATTTGTCTCTAAGATTGGGAGATCTTCTGCTTGTAAGTTCCACTTTGGGGCCGAGTTGTTGTCTGAGGTCTAAGTCAATCATGAGAATTGGCCAATGTTTTTGCAGGATTTCACGCAGCTGGTTCCACTGCTGATTGTATGTGCCAATAAATCTTATTTTATTACAATCTTGTTTTTTGATTTTGGGTTTCAATAGAGATACCCGGCTCATACTTTTGCTGCGTTCATATCCCTTCTTAATTACTGACTGGTAGGGGGACTCCCTTATTCCAATTATATACTGTCATTAAGGAAAGAAAATACTGGATAAGAGGTGCGTCTTGCGCCAAGTTATGTCAGTGCTCTTTTGAAGCAACGTATAATTGCCATCTTAAGCAACACAAACCTATAATTACTTTTACCCAATACTCGTCTATGTTCTTGATTGGTTAGCAGCCACAACCCAGATCCAGGAACTGCCATTAAATGCCATAAACTATGCAAGAGCAGGCAGTGCATCTGTGAGAACCATGAACAGTACAACAGAGTGAAACAGCCGCGCTGAGAGAGGTGAGAGAACGTTTATATATATATATATTATATATATATATATATATATATATGTAGAGGTATCAGTACCGTGTTAGCCGAGCTTCAATAATCAAAAAATAGCTTCATTTGGGTGCGGTACAATGCGGTGTATATATATATATAACCTGCTTCTTCTCCCGAGGGGCCGTATTTTACTCGGAAGAAGATGGGATGAAAGTGTGTGTGTTCGAATACATATTTGTAATTCAGCACTGACTATAGTATACAAATCATTATAGTCTGACAATCCCAATAACAAAATGCAACACAGGAATAAGAGCATCAGACTGGAAAGCAGAATATACTGTGGATTGAAGTGGAATCCCTAACAAAAAGATCAATGTCATTATACTAAGTAGTGTGGAATTGTCCTACATCAATATCCACGTATTCAACAGGATAGTCATGGCGCATTATATGGAAAGGGTACACAGAATCAACATCAAGGTAAGGGCTAGAGCAGGGGTGCTCAACTCCAGTCCTCAAGCACCATCCCCACCAAGATCAGGTTTAAAGGCTATCCCTGCTTCAGAAAAAAAATCAAAAAAACTCTTTGATAAAGCACCCTGCGTGTGAAACGCGTTAGAGTGACTGTATCAGTGCTTTCTTTTTTGTCCATGTTTTTTATTTAATAAATCCTTCTGATTATTCATCTATGCTGTGCACTGGTTTGTCCCCTGCTGGGGAGCTCTTCATATCCCTGCTTCAGCAAAGGTGGCTCAATCAGAGGCTGAAGTTGGGATATCATGAAAACCGAACCTGTTTTGGGGGGGGGGGGGTGGGGGGCTTGAGGACTGGAGTTGAGCACCATTGGGCTAGAGAGATAAATGGAAAATGTCAGTGATATAATTCCCTAAACCATGAGCCTAAATCTCATGGCAGCTAGAGAGGGGCACACACAGACAGTCACAATGGTGACCAACATTCCCCAATAAGAGGCGCCTTCATCACTAATTGCACCATGTTTAACTTTCTGTAACAAAGTTCCTTCAAACCCATATAAATCAGCAGAAGGTGATTAGATGTGAATTTTCCCACAAAATATCTTGGGAAAAATAAGATTAAATGTAATTGTGCTCATTGTGTGTCAGTGTGATTGCATACAGGGTAGGATAAAAGCTCAGTGAAAAGGAAAACCTTTAACTGCAGTGTACTATATATATATATATATACATATATATATATACTGTATATATGTAACGGGTATTCCCTGTGAATACAGACGCTACTACCTGCTGTGTAACCTGTGTGGCTCTCAGGAGCCTAAGCCTCCGCTTGGGGAGCCTGGGGTACATACATATAATAATCTCGTGGTGCAACGCCTCCACCTGGGAGGGATCCCAACGGAGTGGGAGGAGGCCCTCACAGGAAACAATCACGGTAAACACACAGTTGTAAAACAGGACAGGCTTTACTGCATATATGCGCATAACTTATATTCTACTATACATAACATTCAACGGTGCATTTGGGTAAGGTATAACATACACCCCGCTCCCACCACCGTCTATACTCACACCGTGTCCAATCGCAATATACAAGGCCATTGGCCACTCTCCTCGTAAGTGTCCCCACGTGATACCCCCCACCCTTACTAGTGCTGTACAGTGTTGGTGCACTTGAAGAATGTTACCTGCCCGGGGCTCCCACACCGGGGTCCGCAGACTACGACAGGGATTCTGCCCAATCCGACGCCGTCCTCCGCACTGCGTTGGGTGAATTCCGGCGTGGATAATATCACCTTAGTCTCAGTGTCTTTGGTGGTGTTCTGAGCCCAGAACACACCTCGCAGGGCTGCACGGCTTCAGCGCTGTGTCCCTGACTATGTAAATAGCTAATGGGGCAGTGTCCCTATCTAGGGCCTGTCCCTATAGCACAACAAGCTACACAGTGGCTCAGGACCTAACTGGGACCTAGGGGGCTGCTGGAATAATGCAGTGGGTCACTGACCCCTGCACTCACCTCCTACCCCTAACAAAGCGATCGCGGCCCTGGCAACCGGCCGCATGCGTCCCCGGCAACCCCCGAGCAGGATCCTGGCCGCCCCCACTCTTGCGATCGGCCGACGGGACCGCCATTGGGCTCGGCGCACCCGCAATCGCCAGCAAGGTGAGGGGGGGGGGCTTGACAGGCAGGGAGGACCTGGCTACATCTATATATATTGAAACATAAAAATAACCTGCACAGACCTAAAATTAAGTGTGCTAAAACCAGTTGGGTGAAGTGTGAATAATAAACACTACTGGCGGTGCTGGGGAAGGGAAATATATGATAACTAACGCAGAAAAAAAGAATCCCCTGAATAGCACTCTAACATACACAAAATGTATAAAAAAAAGTTTATTAATCACATACACATAAATGGTTAAAATGAGGAGCAGTGGTTACCTGCAAAGCTGATATAAACTGAACCTTAAGGTGTGGGGAAAAATGCTACACTGCAGTAACAAGGACAAAGGGCCTCATGCAGAGAGCAGCGCTAACAGGGAAAGCGGCATGTTTTGCCAAATTCTGCCTTTAGAAAGGCAGATAATGGCGAGTTTTAAAAAAAGCGCCATTTTTTTTTTTTTTCCTGAAACTCGCCGCGCGGCTGGAGAGAACCTAAATCTCTCCAGTGTTTAAAACGGCCGTATTCAGAGAGCCGCGAACGCCATCTAGTGGCTGTTCGCGCCAAAAAAATGGCGCGATTTTCAACATTTTGCTTCTTCACCAAGAAGCTGGCGCTCGGCGGCCGGTGGGGGAGAAAAAAAAAAAAAGATTTTTTTCCCCACTAGTTTCAACAGCGCTTATAGCGCTGGTTGAAACTCTCCATATGCAGAAAGGATTCTAAATGCAGTTTTATGCCCTTTCTGCATATGGAGAAAAAAACTCTCCTTAAAGTTACATTTTATTCCCCTCTCCAATTTTAAATAGCGCTGCTCTCTGCATGAGGCCCAAAGTGTGTAAATAAAGTGTAGAGGCAAAAAATTCTTGCATAAAAACACTCAGACTGGCCGGTCAGGTACTACCTAAATTGATGCCCCCTGTGTGAAGTGCTAGTATTATTTATTTATTTATTTATTTATTTATAAAATATTTTACCAGGAAGTAATACATTGAGAGTTACCTCTCGTTTTCAAGTATGTCCTGGGCACAGAGTAAAACAAATAATACATGGTTACAAGTACAGTTACATAAATGAACAAGGTATACATTATATACAAGACATTGCGTGCACAGTTAAAGAAAATATATATTATGAGCGTATGAAACAGTTACAGACCAGATTAAAATGTGAGACAGCCTTAGATTTGAAAGAACTTAAACTGGTGGTGGATGTGAGAGTCTTTGGTAGGTTGTTCCAGTTTTGGGGTGCACGGTAGGAGAAGGAGGAACGTCCGGATACTTTGTTGAGCCTTGGGACCATGAACAGTCTTTTGGAGTCTGATCTCAGGTGATAAGTGCTGCATGTGGTAGGGGTGAGGAGCTTATTCAGGTAGCTGGGTAGCTTGCCCATGAAGAATTTAAAGGCAAGATAGGAAAGGTGAACTTTGCGCCTAGACTCGAGTGATGACCAATCTAGTTCTTTGAGCATATCGCAGTGATGTGTGTTGTAGTTGCATTGGAGAACAAAATGACAAATTGAATTGTAGAGGGTGTCAAGTTTGCTAAGGTGGGTTTGAGGTGCCGAGCCGTATACTATGCCTCCATAGTCAACAATTGGCATTAGCATCTGCTGTGCGATACACTTTCTGACCAGGAGACTTAGGGAGGATTTGTTCCTGTAAAGTGCCCCTAGTTTGGCATAGGTCTTGGTTGTCAGGATATCAATGTGCATCCCAAATGTTAAGTGGGAGTCAAACCATAAGCCCAGGTATTTAAAACTAGTGACAGGGGTTAGGGTGGTGTTAGCGTTGGTTCTAATCAGGAGCTCAGTCACTGGAAGCTTTAAAAATGTAGTCTTGGTCCCGAATACCATTGTTTCAGTCTTGTCAGTGTTTAAAAACAGTTTGTTTTGGGAAATCCAGTTTTCGAGTCTCAAAAAGTCAGACTGAAGTATGTGTTGAAGGTTAGAGAGGCTATGGCTGTGTGCATATAGGATTGTGTCGTCTGCATACATGTGTATTGAGGCTTCCTTACAAGCTGTGGGAAGATCATTAATGAACACTGAGAAGAGTAGGGGCCCCAGAACAGAGCCTTGCGGGACACCACAGGTGATATCCAGGGGGTTGGAGTTAGAGCCTGAGATGGACACATGTTGGGATCTTCCTGATAGGTAGGACTGAAACCAGTTTAAAGCAAGCTTCCCTATTCCAGAGCTCTGGAGTTTGTTGAGCAGGATAGCATGATCAACTGTGTCAAAAGCCTTTGCAAAATCTAGGAATACTGCACCAGTGAGTTGTCCTCGTTCCATTCCACACTGGATTTCATTGCAAACTTTTAGCAGGGTAGTTACCGTGGAGTGTTTGGACGAAACCCAGATTGGAATTGGCTAGGGAAATTTGTCTTGGTATAGAAATCGCTTTATTGGGAGTGGACACATTTTTCCATGACTTTGGATAGAATTGGGAGAAGTGAGATTGGCCTGTAGTTTGAGACAGTGTTTTTGTCCCCACCTTTGAAGATTGGGACAACTCTGGCAGTTTTCCAGGTCTTAGGGATATGGCCTGCAGACAGGATAGAGTTGACTATGGACGCAATTGGTTTGGCAATGGCTGGGGCACCAAGTCGTAGGAACCTAGATTGTAGTAAGTCAGGTCCACATTGGCTACTTAGTTTTAGTTTGAGGAGTGCTTGTATAATCTCCTCTTCAGATACTGGGCCAAATTGAAAAATGTGGGCAGTGTTGGGAGGGGGTGGGACTATAGGGGTACTCCCAGGATGAGATTCAGGTTTGTGGTTTGGGCTGCGTTTTGCTAATACGTTAGTGGCGCACCCCACAAAGTAATCATTGAATGCATTTGCAATGTCAGAGGGGTTTGTCAGAGTAATATCCCCCTTAGTGATATTACTTGGTTGTTGATGGTTAGGAGGCTGGAATATATTGTTGATAACCTTCCAGAAGTTAGCTGGGTTTGTTGTATTTTGGTGGAGATTGTCAGAGTAATATTGTGCTTTTGCATGCCTTGTTTGCCTTGTGCACATGTTCCGCATGCATCTGTAGTGATTGAGATCCTTTGTAGTGCCAGTTACTTTGTAGCTTTTCCACAAGGTATCCCTGAGCTGGTAGAGTGCAATAAGGTCAGTTGTAACCCATGGAAGGTGGGCCCCCAGTACCCTTATTTTACGTAGTGGAGCATGGGTATCGCAGAGTTTTAAGAACTCTGATTGGAAATAGTCACGCGCAGATGGTCGGGAATTAAATCGATTCTGTGCCATGGGCAGTTGGTAAGGTCATCCAGAAACTGTTGTGGGTTAAAGTTTTTAAATGTTCTAGTGAGGAGAACTTTAGGGCTTGATTGGGGCGTTTTAATTTTCCTTACACAGTACACTATTGCATGGTCACTAAAAATGTCAGGAAGGATGCCAGAGGATTGGATTCTGCTGGGGTTTGAGGAGACAATCCAGTCTAGCAAGGAATGGTTATGCGATTTCAGGTTTATCCGTGTGGGTTGGGAAATGACTTGCGATAGTTTAAGTGACTTCAGTTGTATCTAGATTTTGTGGTTTTTAGGGTCAAGCCAATTGAAGTTGAAATCTCCAAGAACTAGCAGCTCACTCTTCTCATTCAGAGAGGAAATGGAGCCAAGAAATTGGGTGATATCAGTCAGGGATTGTAGAGGGGCTTTAGGGGGGCGGTAGATGCCAGCAAGCAAGATTGGCTTAGAAAAGGGGAGGCAGATTTTGCCAACTAGAATTTCAAAATAGGGTGGGCTTGGGGGGGGCAATTTATCATTGTAAATTGTAAGGTGTCTGCAATATAAAATATCACCCCTCCTCCTCTCTTTGACCTATCTCTCCTAAAAATGGAGTATCCCTGAATGGCGATATTTGCATCAGGGGTTTTAGGGGATAGCCATGTTTCTGTAAGAATGATGGCTTTGGATTTATGCATAAGGCACCATGCCCTTAGTTCGTCCAGTTTGGGCAGCAGGCGCCGGATGTTTATATGGGCGACAGATAGCCCTTTTTGGAATTTAAAGGTGGGATTCTCATGGGCATGGGACAGAGCTGAAATGGGAGGACCTGGGTTAGGTTCAATATCACCTGCTAAAGAGAGTAACAGTACAAGTAGGAATTTGGGTAGTTGTTTGTAGGTTGTAAATTTGTGGTGTATGCTATTAGAGTGAGCAGTGGTTGGTGTGCTGCTTTTTAGAGTTCTCCACCAACATTCAGTAGATAGTGCAAGGCTTTTGAGCAGTCCAGGGTGTATGGTGATGTTGGGTGTGGGCCAGGATGGAGGAGTTTGTAGTGGGTAGAGGGAGTAACATCTCCATGAGGCCAGGAGAAAGAAAAAAGTTAAAATACATAGCAGGTTCATGATGCCAGAGGTAGGCAGTGCTGCAAGGAGCTGTTGTGAACAAAGTGAGTGTGTGCAGACTAAACAGCATGGGTGTGCCTGTTCCTTGTCAAATGTTTTGGTGCATTGCAATGCTAGAGTCAGTTCAGGGTTTCAGTGTATTGTGCACTCAGTTTTGGGAGAGGCTGCAGTGAAATAAGTTGTAAAGGGGTGGGGAGTTAAAATATGCAGGTTAGCAAGCATGGGATCATAGTGTGATCTGAGTAGCTTACCGTTCGTTGTCGTGAGTAAAAGAGTTTGCAGAAAGATGCAGTCACCAGTCACCTCTAGTCAAACTATAGTCTAACTATAACTTCTCACTTAAAAAGCTCACTAGTGTGTAACTAACAAGCAAGGAAATGAATGAGTTAATAATATAAGTTAGTTATATGATCCAAGCCTATAGATATGACACACACAGATGAGCAAAAAATTGGCAGATATAAATAACAAGCCAAAATAGGTAGCAAAAGTACTTAGACCAGTCCTGAGTGTACAGCAAAATGTCCAGCAGAGTAGAGTAGAGTGATAGCAGATATCCACAGCTTAACTGCTCGTAGGTTCAGGGAGCGTGAGTCTCAGCCACTGCATTGCACATGCTCCCAGGGTTGCTTGGAGCACGGACTGCAAGATTCAGTGGAGAGACAGCTGAGATCACCACCGCATCCTAGATGAGACAGACAAGCCCCGGCCGGTCTGAGTGTTTTTATGCAAGAATTTCTTGCCTCAACACTTTATTTACACACTTTGTCCTTGTTACTGCAGTGTAGCATTTTTCCCCACACCTTAAGGTTCAGTTTATATCTGCTTTGTAGGTCACCACTGCTCCTCATTTTAACCATTTATGTGTATGTGATTAATAATCTTTTTTGGATACATTTTGTGTATGTTAGAGTGCTATTCAGGGGATTCTTTTTTCTGTGTTAGTATATATATATATATATATATATATAAGTATATATATATATATATATATATATATATATATATATATATATATATATATATATATATATATATATATATATATATATATATATATATATATATATATACACACACACAGAAATAGAGGGCAGATAGCACTCCAAAGACAGAATAACAGATGAGGTGCATGTCCTATAAAGATAAGTAGACAAAGCAGTCAACCCCAGCAAGACCAGACAGAAGACAGCACTCAAAGGTAAGTGAAAAAAACCTGTATTGAAAGGTGAATACAGCACAAAACTTGACCAACGTTTCGGTCCTCGTAGCACCACCCTGAGGAAGGTCCTATATATATATATAGTCAGGTAAGGCAGTTGGCACTCCAATAGATGCTGGTAAGCCACAGGTGCACGTCCCATATAGAGAATGTAGTTATACGTTACCGTTCCAATGATTGGTAAACAAGAGACAGCACTCAATGTTGAAAATCAAAGTGTATTAGTGATAGCAAAAATACATCCAGAAACCCAACGTTTCAGGCCTACAGAATGGGACCTTCCTCAGGGGGATACCCCCCTGAGGAAGGTCCCATTCTGTAGGACCGAAACATTGGGTTTCTGGATGTATTTTTGCTATCACTAATACACTTTGATTTTCAGCATTGAGTGCTGTCTCTTGTTTACCAATCCTTGGAACGGTAACGTATAACTAAATATATATATATATATATATATATATATATATATATATATATATATATATATATATATATATATATATATATATATATATATATATATATATATATATATATAGTGATGACATCTGGGGTAATAGAAGAGAGACAGAACAAACTCCTTTATAAAGTACCTTTGTACGAAACAAGTAGGAGGATTACCTCTGTCTGCGTATGAGGATAAACGCTGTCTGCGTAGGAGGTTTACCTCTGTCTGTGTAGGAGGATACCAGACATGATCAAAGAATATTCAGAGAAAGAATCCTCCACTAGAATGCACTCTATGTTGCCATGTGTATATATATTTGCGATTGACAGTTTACTTGCTAAAAAATTGACTATAATTGATCCAAGGTCAGCCACCCAGATTAAAAATAAAAAACAATAAAACTTTATTACATCTCTAAATTGTGACTCTGTGCAATTATTTACAGTGTGTACTGTATTGTTTAAAAATCCCTTATGGAGTGATGTAGATTATAATGTGTTATCCAAATAATTTGTTGGAGACTTGTAATCACATTAATATGTGTGTCTATACAATAAGTATATCTACTTCGACATCCCTTGAACCCACGGATTATATCCTTATGTGGAGTATATATATATATATATATATATATATATATATATATATATATATATATATATATATATATATATATATATATATACTCCACATAAGGATATAATGGAGTGTATATATATATATATATATATATATATATATATATATATATACTCCACATAAGGATATAATCCGTGGGTTCAAGGGATGTCGAAGTAGATATACTTATTGTATAGACACACATATTAATGTGATTACAAGTCTCCAACAAAATATTTGGATAACACATTATAATCTACTTCACTCCATAAGGGATTTTTAAACAATACACACTGTAAATAATTGCACAGAGTCACAATTTAGAGGTGTAATAAAGTATATATACACAGTATATATATATATATATATATATATATATATATATATATATATATATATATATATATATATATATATATATATATATATATATATATATATAATATATATATATATATACTGTATATATACTGTATATATACATGTGTAGTAGTTTATTTGTATTCTATATTTCATATACTTCCCATAACATAATCCAGTTCATGTAATAGAAGAGAGGCAGAACGAACTCCTTTATAAAGTACCTTTGTACGAAACGCGTAGAAGGATTACCTCTGTCTGTGTAGGAGGATTACCTCTGTCTGCGTAGGTGGATTACCTCTGTCTGCGTAGGTGGATTACCTCTGTCTGCGTAGGAGGATTACCTCTGTCTGTGTAGGAGGATTACCTCTGTCTGCATAGGAGGATTACCTCTGTCCACGTAGGAGGATTACCTCTATCTGCGTAGGAGGTTTACCTCTGTCTCTGTAGGAGGATTACCTCTGTCTGCGTAGGAGGATTACCTCTGTCTGCGTGGGAGGATTACCTCTGTCTGCGTAGGAGGATTACCTCTGTCTCTGTTGGAGGATTACCTCTGTCTCTGTAGTAGGATTGGTAGAAAGGATAGAGAAGAACCCAGTGTAGCACTCGAGTTCACCCTCTGGTGATTAGTGTATGATTTAAAATAAACTTTATTGATTCAACACATATATAAAATAATGGGTATTAAAATGACGTACTAGAGGTGGTGGGATCGAAATACTGACAGCTGTAGGAGGATTACCTATGTCTCTGTAGGAGGATTACCTCTGTCTCTGTAGGAGGATTACCTCTGTCTGTGTAGGAGGATTACCTCTGTCTGTGTGGGAGGATTACCTCTGTCTGCGTGGGAGGATTACCTCTGTCTGCGTGGGAGGATTACCTCTTTCTGCATGTGAGGATTACCTCTGTCTGCATAGGAGGATTACCTATGTCTGCGTGGGAGGATTACCTCTGTCTCTCTAGGAGGATTACCTCTGCGTAGGAGGATTCGCTCTGCATGGGAGGATTACCTCTGTCTGCATAGGAGGATTACCTCTGTCTGCGTAGGAGGATTACCTCTGTCTGCGTAGGAGGATTACCTCTGTCTGCGTAGGAGGATTACCTCTGTCTGCGTAGGAGGATTACCTCTGTCTGCGTTGGAGGATTACCTATGTCTGCGTAGGAGGATTACCTCTGTCTGCGTAGGAGGATTACCTCTGTCTCTCTAGGAGGATTACCTCTGTCTCTCTAGGAGGATTACCTCTGTCTGCGTGGGAGGATTACCTCTGTCTGCGTAGGAGGATTCGCTCTGCATGGGAGGATTACCTCTGTCTGCGTAGGAGGATTACCTCTGCGTAAAAGGATTACCTCTGTCTGCGTAGGAGGATTACGTCTGTCTGCGTAGGAGGATTACCTCTGTCTGCGTAGGAGGATTACCTCTGTCTCTGTAGGAGGATTATCTCTGTCTGCATAGGAGGATTACCTCTGTCTGCATAGGAGGATTACCTCTTTCTGCGTAGGAGGATTACCTCTGTCTGCATAGGAGGATTAGCTCTGGCTGCGTAGGAGGATTAGCTCTGGCTGTGTAGGAGGATTAGCACTGGCTGCGTAGGAGGATTACCTCTGTCTGCGTAGGAGGATTACCTCTGTCTGCATAGGAGGATTACCTCTGTCTGCGTAGGAGGATTACCTCTGTCTGCGTAGGAAGATTACCTCTGTCTGCATAGGAGGATTACCTCTGTCTGCGTAGGAGGATTACCTCTGTCTGCGTAGGAAGATTACCTCTGTCTCTGTTGGAGGATTACCTCTGTCTGCGTAGGAGGATTACCTCTGTCTGCGTAGGAGAATTACCTCTGTCTGCGTAAAAGGATTATCTCTGCGTAGGAGGATTACCTCTGTCTGTGTAGAAGGATTACCTCTGTCTGCGTAGGAGGATTACCTCTGTCTGTGTAGGAGGATTACCTCTGTCTGCGTAGGATATTACCTCTGTCTGCGTAGGAGGATTACCTCTGTCTGCATAGTAGAATTACCTCTGTCTGCATAGGAGGATTACCTCTGTCTGCGTAGGAGGATTACCTCTGTCTGCGTAGGAGGATTACTTCTGTCTGCGTAGGAGGTTTACCTCTGTCTACATGTCTTGCCATTAAAGTGTTTTTTTGCATTATTTGGTCCCTTCTCCCTTCATTCTTGCTGTGCGCCATCTCTCTTCTATATCTCCTGGATTCTGCTTCAGCACATCTGCACACGCTTTCTCTCAGTATCAGGAAGTGGGTGATTACTTAGAAGACTTGCCTTGAGAGACTGTGAGTATTGATTGTTCTTCATTGAAGTGGGACATTCCCAATGATGTTGGGGGATTGGGACAGCATCACTTAATCTTGCTTTCAGGGAACATCTGTCAACTGAATACCTTCATAAACACTTACTTGCAATTATCACATTATATGGTTATACTGTAATACCTTCTCACCCACTGTTTTGTCATACTGGTACACAGAACTTTATTGTTCTTGGTACGGTACTAAAGCATCGTTTCTACTTCCCATATCTGCCTTGACATCTGGGGTAAGCCTGAAACACATATAGAGGAGAGCCGAAGGTATAAATTGCTAAATATGACACAGGTGCATTAAATGGTGCTGAGCTTTAGCATACCGTAACTCCCACTCAAATAAATGGGAGATTAGTCATGCTAAAGCTTTGAAACATGTCCCAAAATACCACAACATGGAGTCAAAACTATTTTCAAAGGGAGAGGTGCCCGTCCCTTTTAATGTCCACACTCGTAAACATGTGAAAGAAAGTCATGCTAAAGCTTAGCACCCATCAGTGAATCTGGTCTTCAATTTGTTCCTAACAGGTCAAGATGCTTCACAAGTACTTCTCCCCACTGTTACTGACATTCGGTGAGTACATATCTGCAGAAGAGAACCAGAAAGGTGGACAGAGAGGGCAAGTGGGATAAGTGTCGAGGGCCGTATCCCAGAGCAATAAATTCAGTTTGTGTCACTTTGCCGCTGCAGAATTTGCAAGAAACCTGCCACTCTTGTTGGTCACATCGGACATCTAATCACATATTTATAATCCTTATAATATTACAACTATTTCCTCCCATAGCGTCTTCTGTTACTAGTGCTCACACTGCTCACAGGTTCAAAACTGAAGCAATGTATAGTAATGCACTTACACAAAGTGATGTAGAGATGCAGCAATGCAGAGATGTAGCGATGCAGCGATGAAGTGATTAGGTGATGAATTGATGCAGTAATGCAGTTATGTAGCGATGCAGCAATGCAGTGATGTAGCGATGTTGTGATGTAGCGATGCACCGATGCAGTGATGAAGTGATTAGGTGATGAATTGATGCAGTAATGCAGTGATGTAGCGATGTTGTGATGTAGCGATGCACCGATGCACCGATGCAGTGATGAAGTGATTAAGTGATGAATTGATGCAGTGATGTAGCGATGCAGCGATGTAGTGATGTAGTGATGCAGCGATGCAATGATGTAGCGATGCAGCGATGCAATGATGTAGCGATATAGCGATGCAATGATGTAGTGATGCAATGATGTAGTAATGTAGTGATGCAGCGATGCAATGATGCAGTGATGTAGTGATGTAGTGATGTAGTGATGCAGCGATGCAATGATGTAGTAATGTAGTGATGCAGCGATGCAATGATGCAGTGATGTAGTGATGTAGTGATGTAGTGATGCAGCGATGCAATGATGTAGTGATGTAGTGATGTAGCGATATAGCGATGTAGTGATGCAGCAATTAAGTGATGAAGTGATTAGTGATGAATTGATGCAGTAAGGCAGTGATGTAGCGATGTAGCGATGCAGTAATGTAGTGATGCAGCGATGTAGCGATGCAGTGATGTAGTGATGCAGCAATGCAGTGATGTAGCGATGCAGTGATGTAGTGATGCAGCGATGCAGTGATGTAGTGATTTAGCGATGTAGCGATTTAGCGATGTAGTGATGCAGTGATTTAGCGATGTAGTGATGCAGTGATTTAGCGATGTAGCGATGTAGTGATTTAGCGATGTAGCGATGCAGTGATGCAGTGATGCAGTGATGTAGCGATGTAGCGATGCAGTGATGTAGCGATGTAGTGATGCAGTGATGTAGTGATTTAGCGATGCAATGATGTAGCGATGCAGCGATGCAGCGATGCAGCGATGTAGTGATTTAGCGATGTAGTGATGCAGCAATGTAGTGATTTAGCGATGTAACAATGCAGCGATGTAGTGATGAGCAATGCAGTGATGCAGCGATGCAGCAATGAGTGATGTAGCGATGTAGTGATGCAGTGATTTAGCGATGTAGTGATGCAGTGATTTAGCGATGTAGTGATGCAGTGATTTAGCGATGTAGTGATGCAGTGATGTAGTGATTTAGCGATGCAGTGATTTAGCGATGTAACAATGCAGTGATGTAGTGATGAGCGATGCAGTGATGCAGTGATGCAGTGATGTAGTGATGCAGTGAAGAGCGATGTAGCGATAGAGTGATGCAGCGATTCAGCGATATGAGGCTTTTGAATTCTTTGATGAGGGAATTTCGATAGCACAGGATAAAGGATAGAAACAGGGAGAGAGATAGAACTTTGCTTCTGAATGTGGACTACTGATGCAGTGGCCGTTATTCGAACACTTCACGCGTCATGTACATCGGAATCCCGATTTGAGACTGCGGGATGAATTCCAGCCTTCCCGCACTAAGATGCGAGCGCGGCGAGTGCACAAAAACCAATTTTAGTGTTCTGGCTATTAAAAACATGACATTGACACAGTAGCACAGTAGCACAGTACTGTACACATTACAATTCATCCATTTTATTGCAAACGAAGAAACAGAATCCATGAAATTCAAACAAAACATCCGCGATAAGCGCAGGTGCCTGGGGCGATTGGCTGCGCTCATGCTGCGTGGGGAACAGCAGAGAACGCAAAATCGGCGCCGTGATGTGTTCGAATAACGGCCGCTGCATCAGTACATTTACCAAATGTCCTGTTTCATTTCAGTGGTGGGCCATACTAGTTGACCTCTCTTTTCTTATTCACAGCTATGTCTCTGTTGCTGGTGACATCAGGGGAACTTTTATCAGAGCCAGAAGGTAAGTCTCATAGAAACTGGCCAGTGAGGAGATGGTCCCATGGTATTTATTTATTAATGTTACTTGATAGGAAAGGGTATTTGTCTCTATTATAGATGTTTGCTCCACTTGCAGACTTCAGATATATAGTACATGACAGCCATGCACCAACGTTGGTACATGTAAATAGGTGCAGTACACTTTATCCCTTCTGTCAATGAGGGGTACAGAAGCATAGAATCACGTGAGCACCTCTTATTAAGGAGCCATCACACATGCAGTGTATAATTTGCACAGATCATTTCACCATAAAACACTTGTGTTTCTTCATTTATTTGTATGTACTAATATATACATGAAATATAATTGGTGATAATAAGCTGGTTATAGGGAAGTTATCAAATCAGTTATCACTGGGGGGTGGCGGGGCTCCTCAGCTCTCATCCACAGGCAGAGTTTGGTACAATAGGCCCATCTTGTTTAAATAGGTATATGAAAAACAAATACAGTAAGTACAGTACCTGCTAAATAATGTAGGAACAGTTGGAGGTAACGCTATACTAACTAAGCTTCATCACCTGCAAATCTGAGTCACAGAAAGGGAGCAAGTACTGTATGTAACATGTAGTGTCACAACCAACATAAAATCTCCTCCTCCTCTTCCTTCTCCTTCACCTCATCCTCATCCTCCTTATCTTCCACCTCAAATAGCTGAGAGTGTACCAGATTATGCAGGTGGTAAGAGATTAAATCTGAGATAAATTCCTGCACTATTAGAAGCTGTAACATCCAGGTTAGGGAGAGATTGGCACCGTGCAACAGTGTGATAAATTAAGTGAAGAGACAATAAGGGCCAAAGAATACTGTTTCCATAGCAGTGCTAATACTGGTAACTGCTTCAGTCTACTGTGTAAGGAGATTCTCCATCCTCTCTCTAGCCTTTTCCATCCAAGTATTGTCTGACTTTCCTCTGTGCTGTTCTCATTGTAGCTGTATTCCCTCCCCAGATTTTGTCTGCGGTGCGAACACTCAGTTTTATTACCCTTGTAAGCCTTGCCCTAAATGCTGCGACAACAGACCAGTTACCTGCCCTGAAAGGTGTCGACCTGGCTGCTCCTGCAAACCTGGCTACGTCCTAGAATCTCGCAACTCCCCCAACTGTATAACCAAGGAACAGTGCATCATCTGAGGTCCTGCGGAGATTTGTGATAGCTGCACAGCCCACTGTCAGAACACATGCAGTAACTATTTGGATGTGGATAGACCATTCACACTTAAGTGTCAACCGGGGTGCAAATGTGAACAAGGCTTGGTTCGTTATAATGACAAATGCATCCCCCCTTCTCAGTGCCCCAAGCAATAGTACTATTGGTGTAAATCCATGGTACCAATGTGTATTAATTAGCACATCACTTATTTTAAAGCTGCCAAGCTTTAATGTCTTATCCTTGATTTCTCGCTGCTTAACTAACCTGGAGTCAAAAATATTATTACATTCTTACACTATAGTATCAACGCAAGATCTTACATTTTTACAATCCCCATGTTAAGATGACATATGCAATTTCCACTTTAACAGTGTTTATTGGGGTTCAATACACTGTTGTATGTGTTTCATTATGTACAGTATGTGTTTCCCCTGTATTAGCACTTTCTGAGGAAAAGACCCATTTCCTACAATACATAACTTACCCATGCTTCGTGCTGGACCCCTCTCTATTCCCAATAAACACACCATACAACTTCTTGGGAGAAAAAAATAAAAAAAGCTGTGTGTGCTGTGCACGCGCATAGTAAGTGAAACTTCTTTGACTTTTGTCACAGAAATTGTATTTGTGTTGGTGTTGGTGATGTTTTAATTAAAAATCAAAATACAATCTCAATGACAAAACGCAAATAAATTTGACTTAGAATGCGCGTGCTCGGCACACATCCCCTGTATTAGCTATTTGCACTAAGTGTGAATTCCGCGTGTGACAGTGTGCGTGTGACTGAGAGTGTGCGTGTGACTGAGAGTGTGCGTGTGACTGAGAGTGTGCGTGTGACTGAGAGTGTGCGTGTGACTGAGAGTGTGCGTGTGACTGAGAGTGTGCGTGTGACTGAGAGTGTGCGTGTGACTGAGAGTGTGCGTGTGACTGAGAGTGTGCGTGTGACTGAGAGTGTGCGTGTGACTGAGAGTGTGCGTGTGACTGAGAGTGTGCGTGTGACTGAGCGTGTGCGTTTGACTGTGCGTGTGACTATGCGTGTGCGTGTGACTGTGCGTGTGCATCTGACTGTGAGTGTGACTGAGTGTGCATCTGACTGTGAGTGTGACTGAGTGTGAGTGTGACTGAGTGTGCGTGTGCGTGTGACTGTGAGTGTGTGTGGGGGTCTGGGGAGGTCAGTGTGTGGGGGTCTGGGGGGTCGGTTAGTGTGTGGAGGTCTGGGGGGGTCAGGCAGTGTGTGTGGAGGTCTGGGGGGGTAAGGCAGTGTGTGTGGGGGTCTGGGGGGGTCAGGCAGTGTGTGTGGGGGTCTGTCAGTGTGTGTGGGGGTCTGGGGGGTTCAGTCAGTGTGTGTGGGGGTCTGGGGGGTTCAGTCAGTGTGTGTGGGGGTCTGGGGGTTCAGTCAGTGTGTGTGGGTCTCTGGGGGGTCAGTCAGTGTGTGTGGGGGTCTGGGGTGGTCAGTCAGTGTGTGTGGGGGTCTGGGGTGGTCAGTCAGTGTGTGTGGGGGTCTGGGGGGGTCAGTCAGTGTGTGTGGGGGTCTGGGGGGGTCAGTCAGTGTGTGTGGGGGTCTGGGGGGGTCAGTCAGTGTGTGTGGGGGTCTGGGGGGTTCAGTCAGTGTGTGTGGGTCTCTGGGGGGTCAGTCAGTGTGTGTGGGGGTCTGGGGTGGTCAGTCAGTGTGTTTGGGGGCCTTGGGGGGGTCAGTCAGTGTGTGTGGGTCTCTGGGGGGTCAGTCAGTGTGTGTGGAGGTCTGGGGTGGTCAGTCAGTATGTGTGGGGGTCTGGGGGGGGTCAGTCAGTGTGTGTGGGGGTCTGGGGGGGTCGGTCAGTGTGTGTGGGGGTCTGGGGGGGGTCTGTCAGTGTGTGGGGGGGTCCGGGGGGGGGTCAGTCAGTGTGTGGGGGGGTCAGTCAGTGTGTGGGGGGGTCAGTCAGTGTGTGGGGGGGTCCGTCAGTGTGTGGGGGGTCCAGGGGGGTCCGTCAGTGTGGGGGGGGTCCGGGGGGGGGGTCCGCGCGGGTTGCACCCGGGTTTTTGTACCACCGCTTCCTGGGGGGCCCGCAAACGCCCGCATCACTGGAGGGCTGAATGGCGCCGCTGCCAGCCGCTTCTGCGCATGCGCGGCATGGCAGCGGTAGTGGAAGTTAGGCGGGCCCATGTGTGGGCTGGGAGGGAGGTCCCATTCGGGTTGGGAAAGGGTGGGGGGGGGCTGTCCCGGTCGGGCGGTCTCTGCTGTCCCGGGCAGCAGACGGGGAATGGCAACACATGTCAACAGCCGTGGCAACGGGCGGGGAACGGCGCCGCTGCCAACCGCTTCTGCGCATGCGTGGCTTTCCTCCAGTCCCCATGATTACTGAGCATGCGCGGCTTGGCAGCGGATGTGCAGGGGGAATGGCGCCGTTAGGAGCGCCGCCGGCGGCTATCGCCGCCGCCGCCGCATATGTCATCAGCCATGTTGGGGGAGTAGCGGCCGTTAGGATCGCCGCCGCCGCCGCATCTGATTTGTGGAGCGGGTGTGATGTCAGTGTTGGGGTTGGGCTGAGCCTGAGCCATAACACAGCCCGGCCTCAACTGCCAGCACTGACGTCACATCCGTTTCATTTCTGTCTCCACAATCCATTTTTGCCCCAGTTCGAATGAGGTGCCACTAAGGAAGTTTCACTTCAAAAACAGTCACAGCTTTATTTATAAATAATAACATGATAAATATAACATTTATCCCAACTTGGGACCCAAACAGATTGCCTTGCTAACATATACCTCTATCTAGATAGAGGGACACCCTCAGTTTGTGCTCATTAAGCTATTCAGCACGTTAAGATAAATGACACAGAGCCCTCATACCAAAGGACACTACCAATCTGGCCGCCTAAGCCAGGGATGGTACTGCCTGCCTTCCACAAGTATCCATGTATGAGGTCTGAGACCTCCCTCCAGCAGCCAAAGCTGACTGAGCCCAACCCCAGAGTAAACATTACTACCGCCATTACATTCCCAAGACGTATCTAAACCTTCTTTAAAAAGCTGCCAGTCCTTCACGGCTAAAGACATGGCGGACGGTGGGAACTTCATTCCAGTAGATCCTTGAAGAAAGAGGGAGGTCAGATCCCTCACCCTATCTTAAGTACATCTTTCTTAACCCCTGGCCTGAACTTATGGCTGTCTAGCGGAGGTGCCCCTTGACCTAAAGTCATGCTGCCTCTCCCCTTACAGGCCCAGGGCTTTCTTTACTAGTAGCTCTTCCTTAACAAAGCAAAGAGCTAAAAAAGCAACTTGGGAAACTTTCGCAGTAATACAACTATAACTTGCACTGCTTAAAGAACATGCTTAATAAAATGAGAGAATATATTTAAGGCTGTTTGCTCTTTATTTCCAAGTGTGTATATATACCTGCAGTCTGTGGGGGAGCCGTAAAACAGAGGAAACCCAATAGTGCAGACTGTACACTGGCGGCCGCTGTCAACCTAATGCGGCTGCCGCCACATTTTTAAAACGGCTCCGGGCGGCGCGCGGTTATCTTCGGCCGTTTTCGGCCAGTTTTCCCGCGCCTCGGGCGTTTTCAATAGTAAGCGCCATAGCGCTTATCTATTGAATCGCGGCCGCAGCGCGGAAACTCAGTTTCAAACGGGGAGAAGACCCGCGGTTAGCCCGCTATACGCCCGCCAAGCTTTAGAATAAAGCTGGCCGGGACAGTACAACAGGTTTGTGTGACAACAAAGAAGAAACGCACTCACAAGAGAACACGGATTAACCGCTTATCTGTAGAGTATGGTGGTCCCCCTCTCCGGTCAGTGGGCAGACACTTCTCTGCAATCAGCTGACATCAGGGTTTTTCAGCAAGAATACGGATCACTACGGAGGCCAATATATCTATATGTAACAGGGTATGTCCCATTATACCTTTCTTTCCCCCTGTTATCCCTTTTATGCAAGTCCTCTTAGCTGCAGTAACAGGTTAAATCTTCAGGATTTTGACCCCCCTTGTGTTCCTCTTTGAGGGACAGGAGTGCGGTGATGACTCATGGCCTGTGTAAGCCTATCAGGGATAGGTACAGACCATGAACCCACCCCTGCTTTCTGAGGAAGAGGTAGAGCCAAAACGTATTCAGTCTTGTTCCTGCTCTGGTGGAGAGAGGAAGCAAAGAGCTGTCAGCCTCTCCTATGGCAGGATGAGCGTGCTCAACCCAACATCTGAGCTGGGGGAACATCTGATTCAGGAAGATGGCCCTATACTATCAGGGTCAAGCACCATCCAGAGGTGGGAACCCTCTGAACCCTTGCACCATCATGAGACCATGAACCCGTGAGACCATCATGCAGTGACTGCCAAATAAAGATCCTCATGTTCTTTTATACACCTGTCTGGACTGAGTCAGTGAGAAAGTGTGTGAGAAAGCGTCAGAGGGAACTGCTCCTGGTACTTCCAGGTTTCCTACTGAAGCTGGAGGCGCTGACACCAAATTAAGATGACATCAAAAGCCTGTCCTGGTCTCCATTACAACACCGACAGCTCAGGTATTGCACCACATACTAGGTACCATAGGCTGTGTAATCTCCCAGAGGGGGCGGTGGGAAACATATTTTATGTGTGTGCGCTCTGTGAAATTAGAGAGTACTGATACAGAGAGTGGAATTTAAAAAAGGTTACAAACGGGGCCAGTTTAGGGTGTAACATTTGAATACCAAGGGAGGCCTTCTAGACAGTATAAATATATGTATTTATGCACACATCTTAATAAACCATTGTACAAAGAAAGCAAATAAGGAAGAAAACTGAAATGCTATAAAAATAAATGTATGACAATATAAAGCTCTTGATAAAGAAAGCACCTGCAATTATCTAATGATTCTTCTACTTCTAAAGACTTAAACAATCATTAATGTTTATCGATCTGTACAGTCCTCTTCTCAATGTTAGAGCTGAGAAAAAAGGTGAAAAAGTGGAGGCACACACCCTCCTATGCGTTTCGTGTTGAAGAACACTTTATCAATCACTCCTTGATTTGAATCCAGACATCCACCCCGAATGTCCAGCTGTATTATATCCGAGGGCCCATATGCAGGAGTGTTCCTTCCCTTTACGGCGAGCGGTGCCTGGTAACATATGCCTGAGTGCATGACATGCCTGTTTTCTTCTAACCTGATGTACGCAGATATTAATTCTTTTATATACTGTAATATACATTTTTTGAAAGTACTTCACTATTGCGTTTGCGCTGTTTTTTTCTGTTTCATTGTTTTAAGTACACTATAAAAAATGGTATATAATTATTTAATAATGTGAAGTGAAACTTTAGTGTGTGAAAAGAGCTAGTTAAATAGTGTTATAATTTTGTAAAAATAACCAATATAATACAGTGTTAAAATAACAGAGCATCACATAAGTCCATGAGCAGCCTAAAAAGTCTAACTGGTTTTCTTTGGAAACTAGAACATGTGATAGAAAACAAAAATACTTCTGTAACCCCTTTTCCCCCATCCTAATGGAGATTCGGTTCTGGTTACTGGTGTAGGGCTGCTCACCTGTTAGGCTTGCAGGATACTGCGTCTCCGCAGGTGTTAGTTGGGGAGAGAGAGGACGGGCTTTTGGATCTTTGGTGCAGCGCTTCCATTCCAACAGAGCCTATCAGACATAGGTGCAGTCCCTGCCAGAAACCCTCTTTCCCTCCCCCTGAAAGACTGCAGCCTAAGGCAGGAGTAAAATATATGGTTCTATCAAGAACCACTGAGTCGTTACTGACAGGACGCACACACTCTCTATAACCTACGCACATACCAGCCTATATCTATGTATGTGGACTTTGATGGGTCTGGGTTCCATTGTGTCTACAGAGCTGTATCACCCATATAGAATACCTACCACACATACAGTACAGTATATATATTTATACCGTAAACAGGGATTTCTATGTCAGTCACTAGTGGCAGGAGCGGAAGGGGTGCATTTCAATTAACCATTTGTTTGAAGCAGGCTTTTAGGGCCCTGTTTTTTGAATATATTTATTTGATATTATCGTCACCGTTTAGGAGCACATTATTTTATTACATATCCAGTAAACATTGCGTTTTATGTCTACTAATATAACCGCACAGATGTTTGAGTGCCACTTGGTCTGGGAACTGTTCTTTCTGTGCGTCTCATATCCATTTTGCCCCAGCTGTGCACCACTCCCTTACCTGAGCCTGTACTGTAGCTGAGCGAGGGTTTTCTCCAATCCCCTTATCCCCCTGTTTGCACTGTTTCTTACACAAACGTCTTTCTGTTCACTTTTCTTCATTTTCCTCAGTTTTCTAAGCAGGAAAGTTTATGTCAACTTGGCAAATTATTTTACACAGAAAAAAAAACAAAAGAGAAGAATTTACACTAGATTCCTTTTCACAACTGCACTCTGGTGTAGAAAAATATATGTTCAGACTACATTAGCTGTAGTAATAATATTAATTCATAATATTCTTAATTTTACAACTAGAAAGGTAGTATGCTAAGATAGCAATATTATAGGATATATATGCACTTTATTGAATTGTTCTTATCACTATTAGCAATGGGGTTCTTGGTGTATTATTTAAATACGTTATAAGGGTTAGTGGTCCGGTTTGCCTCTTTTCGGTATTCCAAGTAGGGTAGCACACTTCTACTCATTTCACAATCATTTATCAACTATATTTCTATTATTATTACCACTTATTAATTCATCACTTCACAATAATAGTCTGCTATTGTATTAGGCACTAATACATTTTAGTTGTGTTTACCACATGTAGGTCTCTGTAGGATAATCAATATCTATGTTAGTCCACCTAAATAATACTTTTTAGAAGATGGACCATCATAAGAATATTATTAATAACATCAAACTTGCATTAGGATAAGCTTTCATCAACATGATCTATCAGAGATGCAACTGAAGACCATAGAAACAATAAGATAATGCAACAACATGTTATAGCATTATGACATTATAACAACATGTTATAGCATTATATATATACATGATATAGCATTATCCTACTTTAACCAACATAACTTACTCTAATCCATTAAGATACTATTTCCTTGGATCCTGACTGTCTCGATATACAGTAGGTCCTGAATATCTTCCGATTATCCCCTCATCCCTGACCTATGAATGCAGTTTTAGTCGGTGCCGGTTGTGTGCTCTGTATCATGTGTAGCTTTTCCCATCTGACAGTTTACATGGCTGTGAGATGCCTTTGAATGAAAATTCTGGTACTACAATTCGCCCGCTAATCAGCTGTCTGCAGCGTGGACGCGCACCTCCTCAACTCCGCAGAGGATTGGTGCAGGGAAATTGACACCTGAGTTAAAAATAGTATTTTAATCAACAGCGTCATTAAGTGCTTTAGCCCCTACACCCTGAAGAAGTGTGCGGTAGCACGCAAAACGGTCATAAGGTTTCCAGTGATGCCACGACGGAGGTGTCAGTGCAGGGGGCGACGCATACCTAGAAGCAGCGTGCAGCAACTAATGCAGATACGGGTGTATGGCGATATTTTATGGCAGAAGAAATAGATATGCTACACCTACTCTACTTAGCCACACCAAGGCCGCGCCTATAGTGCCGGCGAAGGCGATGCGACATCGCCCCGAAAACAAATGCATTGTTGCAAGTGCAAGCGCTTATAGTAAGCGCGACGGCGACAAAGCGACGGGGCGACATAATGACGCGATTTTTGTTGGCTGTAAATATTTGATTTTTCATGGGCTGTCGCTTCATATGACAGCCCCTAAAGCAATCAGTAGCCTGGTCGCCCGCAACGCCGCCACAAAGGAATACAACAGTCACTTGCGGCGATGGCAATGGTCGCCGTCGCCGTCACTATAAGCGTGGCCTAATGGTTATAAAGATGCAAGGCATTTTTTGTAATTAAGTATGATATTAAGTGGTAGATAAGGTTATTAAGTCTACCTTATGGCTCAGTATTATGGCTAATCTAGACATCTCACATATTAATGGTAAAAGATAACATTTGGCAGCTTTTCTGACACACTGTGACATTTTGCTGCAATTCTGACTTGATCCTCACTTGATATAGTTACAATAGCATCTGTCTTGTATCATTGACTTGACTTATGTGAGTGATTCCTGGGCTGCTACTATTCTATTTTGCAGCTGCTGACAGAAGATTTTGCAACATGTTTACTTGATATACATTCTAAGAACCTCTGCTAAGTCATCCCAAATATGACCATACTCCTTCTGCCTCCGTGCAGATATATCTCTGACTACCCTATCAGTGATAATATTTGGAGACACTTCTTGGTATTATATTTACCTGAGTATAGGTTATCCATTAGTGTTAGGCTGAGTCCATAGAGACTCCAGCCGTGCAGAGGCGCGCGGATGCTGAGGAAAGCGGGTGCTTTCCCTGGCCTTACTACGTGCGCCGTCCGGGGGCGGGTCTGGGGGCCTGGCCAGAGACGTCACGCCCTCATTGGGCGAACCGCTCACGTGACCGGCCCTCCGCTCCCCTCAGCGCGTAAACTTAAAAAAATGTGTCTGCTACGCCTCTTCACGCCGGCAAAAGCGTGCTCGAGCCCTTGATAAAGCCGCTCCTATTGTGGCTGCAGGGGCTCACTGGCAAGAGTGAGCGCGGCTCAGCGCGGGTCAGCAGCTAAGCGCTGACCATGCCTGCGGCCTTAATCTCTTAGTCGCCTATCCTGGGGATTTTTATTGTATTTTTCACTGTATATATTAATATCACATGCGTCGTTGTTCAATTATATCATTAATACAATTTTATTGTTTTCTTTATAGAAGGTGATTGGTGGTTTTTAGTACTCTTATCAGTTGATATATCCTATAATTTTGCTATCTTTTAGCATACTACCTTTCTAGCTGCAACATTAAGAATATTGAGATGCTATGGCTAATGTAGTCTGAACATATATCTTTCTACACCTTTCACATGTTTACTTTTGTTGACCACACATACAAAATGTAACAAAACAATACTAATATAAACTCTGACATTCAATGTTGCATTAATGCTGAAGTTAAAGTCCAGCATTTCTTTGTTGTAGTTTTTTTTAAATAGGTTTGAAGCAGGAGGTCTTCGGAGCTGAACTACATTAGTTTTATATTTGTGGATGCTCTGCTTTCAGAGATACTTACCTCCTTATGGGGTGCTGATTCCATCTCTGGCTGGGCTACCTGGGATGCACATAATGGCAGCTTTAAATGTCCCTCGTCACATTAGGAAGTTGTGATGTAATCTGTTGTGGCTTCCTATTGGCATGCTTGACCAGGACATTAAACACTATAGTTATACAGGCATCCCCCGGTAAGTTTCTCGGGAAGCTGGGAGTCTCTGGAGGGAATAGTAATGCAGTTCAGCTAATGAGCCTGCTTCAAGTCTATTTAAAAAAAATGCACTTGGACTGCTGCTTTATAATCTGCTAATTATTAACACAACTAATAATTTCCTGTCTCTCAGTTAATTACAAAATAGGCATCTTACTATAATTCAATATGTAACCCACAGAAATGGAAAGCCTGTTGATGCATTAATGTAAATCCAAATAAACAGCTTCTATATTATAACAGTTAAAGTGTGTAACAGTATTGTGTTGCCCATAAAACAGAGTGGAACTAATGCAAAGCCACAGTCATATTGTACTTTCCCCTAAATGTGAATCTCTCTAGGAGTTCTGTATTACACTCAGACCAGAAATCCTGCAGAGTTTTGGTGCCTCTCACACTTTGCACATATTATTGTGGGTGTGTCCTGTCTTAGACGCTTGTTATACGTCTCTATGTAATTCTCTATAGAGAATAGAAAAGCCTTAATTTGTAACTACATTTTGTTTCACAGTGCTGCCTCTGACGTTGATGACATCACAAACCTCTGCGCAAAGTAAGAGACACGATACAACTGTTTCAATTACATTTTTTTTATTTAATTTAAACTTTTTAAACAAAGTTTGCAAGTCTTTTTGTTCACAAAACAGCCAAAATGGAAATTAATCCAAGTTTTGACTCAAGTTTTGTACGGATTTGAAAACCATTCCAAAAATCACCCCAAACTTCCAAACTACTGTAACTTTGAAGTTCGGGAACTTCAGACTTTGAACCTGTTCAATCTCTAGTAACTATCATGTTAAACTTTTCTTCCGTTTGATAGAGATGGTTGAAACCGGCAGTACAGACAGATTTAGAAACTTGACAAAATTCTCCATATAAACCCTTACAATTCTGCATATGTAGTTACTTTCAATGGCTTTGCTATACACTTATTGATGATTGTGAATTTGACTAATGTGTGTAAACCAGTGTTTTTCAACAGGGACTCCTAGAAATGTATACCAAATACAGTAGAATTTACACTGTAGCAGTTCTCACACGCGCTATTAGAGTAGGTTGGGGTTCCTCCGAATTTCACATAGGGTTCCTTAACCAAAACAAAGGTTGGAAACCACTGGTGTAGACACATAAATGTGTAAAAAGTCCATGCTCACTTGTGAAATTACATTCTCTATTACAAGTTATGCCCCAACATTTGCAAAGAAAAATGGGACCGCTTTGCACTTATCTATTGTTTAAATGTTGGTCTAGTTGTTTAGAAATTTGTCAGAAACGACGATAGAACATTTCTCAGAATTAAAGGATTTACAGTGGGTACTTTGCCTTAATTATTATATGTATAATGGTTATGTGAAGTACTAAGAGCAGTTTTGAGATCTGTTTCTTGATACACTGATTAGGAATGTATCACTTTTAGTGCACCTTACCTTAATTTTGCCCTCTTTCCATGCATTAAACACATGGCGTCTATAAGCATAATTCTAGTACAGTAACATGCATGATGTATTAAAATGTATGAACATTCTCTTACATGTGGCTCTGATGCTAAAGGAAGCTTACACTGCATGGTAGTTACACAATGACCCTCATGTATCTTTAGTGATGCAATGTTGTTAGCTGCTGTTATTCATCTCATTCTCCACTAGGACGACAGAGCATTTCTTCTTTGTATTTAATGTCTTACTTAATTCTCAACTTTCTTCTTATTTTTCTCTGCAGCACAAGACTGTGGCACCAATGAACAGTATTATCCTGAGTGCAAGCCTTGCCCAGAAATTTGCGGCAATGAACCTCATGCATGCCCAAGGATCTGTGAATCCGGTTGCACCTGCAAACCTGGCTATCTCCTGGAATCTAGCAATTCCGCCAAATGCGTCCACCCCACAGAATGTATTAACTGAGGCAAGCTGGAAGTTTTTGATCCATGCAGTGCTCACTGTGAAGACACTTGTGATAACTACTCGAAACAGAATAGGCCATGTTTAGAATATTGTAAACCTGGATGCAGATGCAAGAAAGATCTTGTTCGCCAAAATAAGAAATGTATTCCAAAATCACAATGCCCTAGGAAAGAATAACAGTAAAGTTATGGAAGCAGTGATTTTATTGCACATACCGTACAATACGCCTACTAACCTCATCTTATCTGCAATGCTCGAAAGGTGTTTCCCTTGTAGTCAGATTGATATGAAATTAATTAGTAAAGATAGTGTGAACTGTCGCATTGCTTCAACCAATTAATAAAAAAGCAGCACGTGTCACAGCAATATATGTATGACTTGATTTTGTGCTTCTAAAACATGTTCAATAAAGTGGAAATCTCTGATTGGACTTTATATTAAGACTAATTTGTTATTTATTTATCTGTCTTCTTTGTCAGTTTGATCTGTTTCTTAAAGTATATGACTTTGTGCACACTAGAGATGAGCAATCTTTATTTGTTGGATCTGGATCTCCCACGGATCTTAACGGTTCTTTTGGTCCGCGGATTTCCTCAAACCATTCTCAAAAACTGCCGATTCGCCTTTTGCCGATTTTTCTGTTATTATTGAAAATACATTCCGCGGATTCCGCAATCTACTGACGGATTTTTAGAATCCAATCCATGGATTCAACAATCCGAACGCGGGTGGCTGAATATGCGGATTGGATTCTTAAAATCAGTCAGCGGATTGTGGAATCTGTGGATGGATTGTTACCTTTCACCAGCGAGTTGTATCCAATGGCAGTTTTGGATTCATTCGCGTGGATTGAAACTGTGATAATCCATCAGCGGATTTTTCACCGCGGAACGGATTTTGCTTGGAAAAATCAGGAAATTTCTGGAAACAGATTTGTACTGGTTCGCCCATCTCTCGTGCACACACAATTATATCAGCATTTTTGTTGCCCTGACTGGCTTCACCTACCCTCTTCTCTCTCATGATTGTTGATTCTCTGGCATGAAATCTCTCTGCCCTCAATGCCAAAGCTTCCCTCCCAAGCTCACCTGCAGACTTCTCACATGCGTGTGAGATGGAGGGATAAATAAGCTTTAGACGCCTGCAAAGTGCATTTCAGGATGTATGGAACCCTCCGAGGTAACAGGAAAATTAAAAAAAAGACAGGAGACCGAAATATCTTAAAACTGATAGGATTTAATCTTACAATAATGTAAATAAGAACGATGCCAATTGGAGATGCCCGGGCGCTACCACCAGAATAAATGTATGGGAAGAATAAAGAGTTCTTTTCAGAACGTAACAACATTATAAAGTATACTGTATAAGGTTCCCATCTGCTTCGAAGTCTCTTCCTGTGACTCAAGACCCCAGTTGGATCTATCCAGGATCCTTAGTGGTACAGGAATACAAGAAAAAAGGGGAGCACAGGTTGAGGGATGATAGGGATGCCAAATACGATCTAGTTAGATTTGAGGACATATAATCCTAGACTAATAAAGTGATTGTGGTGAAGTGTGAGATAACATAAACACTTACACAGCCTTGTGTAAATGCTGTCACAACAAGGTTTCTTTACTTTTCCTCTTTATCTTCGGTATCTTCCTGGTGCAGTTTTTCTTCTCCTTTGATCCAAATAATAGCCTCTTCAATCTCTCAGCGGATTTCGATTGCAGTGTCACCCTCGGAGAAAAATGGAGTGAAAACAAAAGTTGAGGGACAATTCAAATAAATTGTGACAATGTCTATTACCAATGGTTATGAGAAATAAATCAAATGCAGAAAAAACTGCAAACACTCACACGGGCAAGTGTGAGTGTGATCTTGAGGGAGGTATCTTTACCCTCTTCTCATAAGAGAGCTCTCATATAAAGCCCCTCATGTTCTGAAAGAATAATGCAGATGGATGATGAGTAAGGGTAGGGAATGTAACAAAGATACTCACACGACCACGTGTGAGTTCACACTGGAATTGGTTTCTCTTCCACCCTCCTTGAAGTTCCAGTACTAACTGCCAGGTAGATTGGGATCACTCTCAATGTGTTAATAACAAAGTGAATCCAAGATGGAGTTATCACTGTGATCTTTAATTAATTCAAAATAAAACCATAGACAACACACGAAAAAACAGTAAAAGAAGTCTAAAAATCGCTCAGTCAAAGCGACATAAGAGCCAGATGAATGAAAAGCAGCCAGTCTTTAGGAAATGTGTGCAGGGCGCAAAGGTGCGCAGCTAACTCTGCCCGCGTCCGGGTGTTGTGCTGAGCTCCTATGTCCTGCTCCTGACGGTGGCCGGACTAGTTAAAAATGCTTAGGGATTTTGAGCAACGCGTTGCGCCCTGCACAAATATCCTAAAGACTGGCTGCTTTTCATTCATCTGGCTCTTATGTCACTTTGACTAAGTGCTTTTTAGACTTTTTTTTACTGTTTTTTCGTGTATTGTCTATGGTTTTATTTTGAATTAATTAAAGATCACAGTGGATCACATCTTGGATTCACTTTGTTATTAACACATTGAGAGTGATCCCAATCTACCTGGCAGTTAGTACTGGAACTTCAAGGAGGGTGGAAGAGAAACAAATTCCAGTGTGAACTCACACGTGGTCGTGTGAGTATCTTTGTTACATTCCCTACCCTTACTCATCATCCATCTGCATTATTCTTTTAGAACATGAGGGGCTTTATATGAGAGCTCTCTTATGAGAAGAGGGTAAAGATATCTCCCTCAAGATCACACTCACACTTGCCCGTGTGAGTGTTTGCAGTTTTTTCTGCATTTGATTTATTTCTCATAACCATTGGTAATAGACATTGTCACAATTTATTTGAATTGTCCCTCAACTTTTGTTTTCACTCCATTTTGCTCCGACGGTGACACTGCAATCGAAATCCGCTGAGAGATTGAAGAGGCTATTATTTGGATTAAAGGAGAAGAAAAACTGCACCAGGAAGACACAGAAGATAAAGAGGAAAAGTAAGAAACCTTGTTGTGACAGCATTTACACAAGGCCGTGTAAGTGTTTATGTTATCTCACACTTCACCACAATCACTTTATTAGTCTAGTATTATATGTCCTCAAATCTAACTAGATCGTATTTGGCATCCCTATCATCCCTCAACCTGTGCTCCCCTTTTTTCGTGTATTCCAATAATGTTAATAAGACTGTGAAAACAAAATAGAGTCTGCAAAATGTACAGAGCTGTACCAAAAAGCTATGGTAGCTAAGGGAACAAACAAAAAGCAGGGGGAAATAAGTGCTAAGTGAAATAACAAGACAAACTAAGGCTAGCTGCAAGGACTGTAGTGCTACATGCAAAAGCAATGGCAGCAGGGGACAAACAAAAAGCAAGGGGCAAGGAAGGCTGCTTGTCTCATGGACTGTTCCTACTGAACATAACTCCTGTACGCGGCCCTACAGGTCTATGTGGAGTACTGTGGATCCACAAAATAAAAGAAATCCTCCCCTATTCTTGGAATCCAGGATGTTCTGAAATTCATACTTCGGACCTGTTCTAAGACTTCTGGTTCGAGGGTATCTTTAGTTCTGTGTGGTCATCAGAACGTTTATCGAAAACCAATATACTTTCACCTTGATCTTCTAATATTTATATTTTTTCCTTATCTGACATGTTCATGTTTCTACAATACATTACGCCTCTTACCTTGTTTTTTTTTTTGAGAATGCAGAATTCAGACGCTGGTACAGACGATCAGAGAGAGCAGGAAGGAAAGGCACGATTGACTGTCATAAGCTTTGGACCCACATGTATCCACTTCGATTGATTGAGCAACCGCTTCTGCAGCTGTGCTTGCTGCAAAATACACGTTTCATGGCTTGTGAAAGTCAGCTTGAGATTGAAGGACAATGTGATGTAACAATAGTTAAGAAAGATTCTGCTGTTATGAGATGGTTAATTAACAGGCAAGTGGTGGCTGAGTGTTGGCAATGTGTGTGTGTGGTGCTGGGAGGCCAAGGAAGTAACTCTGGCAAATTAAAAACTTTAACTCAGCAACAAAAAAGAACAGTAATATCACCCACTGTCTGATATCACACACTGTCTGCCTGTGTCCTAGCTTATATAGAGATACAAACTGTGCCCTTATTCAGAGATATTAGTACATCTGGGTTTTAGGAGTCAGTCTGCAAATCCAGGTAATCTGGAAATCCAGTACTGGCTCACTCGCATGTCTTTCCTGTCACATGTTTCCCAGGTCACCAACAGCAAAATCCTGGCCCGCCATGCCTTTCCAAGAAACAAAGTCTGCACGGGCATTCTCCCTTCCAGGAAGGTAGCAAACTTCGAATGAAAAAGGCTGGAGGGCAAGGTCTCACCGGGTTACTCCCAATGTTCATGGTAATAGGCGTGCCGTGGGGAAGGGAGCATGATCAGTTACCAGACTGAACATGACTCCTCCAAGGTATTACCTAGGTCTTTGAACAGACCAATTTATGGCCAGGCATTCCATTTCGAGGGTATCATAGGGGGTCTCCCTATGTTAGAGCTTTTTGCTAATGTATACAATGTGGTATTATACCTCAGCAATGTCCTGTGAAAAGACTGCCACATCTGAGGGGTCTGAATATAAGGTAAGTGACCTTTGGAAATCTGGGCTTTGCAAGCTGGAACCTCACAGACATTTTTTACCTCTACAAATGCCTCCTTACACTCTTTAGACCACACTACTCTAGAAGTTGCTCCTTTTTTGCCAAGGGAGTCAGTAGAATTGTCCAAGTGGAATAAATGGACAACGAATCTGTGTTAAAAATCAGCAAGTCGTATAGATAACCAGACTTGTGTTCTGGTTCAAGGAACCTTGCTTTTCATACATTTGCATACATTTAACCTGTCAGTTACCCAAGTAAGTAGCGCAATTACTTTGTATCATACTTTACTAAGGCACAGTTCTTTGAGTTGACTGTTAATCTTGCTTCCCGCAAGGACAGTCTTTCACCTATTTAGGTGACACCACCATGTTTTTGCATATGACAATGTCTTTCACGTAGGCTGATGCATACGGCTGGTATAGTTGAAACACATGGTCCATCAGCCTTTGGAATAAATGGGTGCTCCATGCTAGAGATGAATCCTTACCTATAAGCAATAATCAATGCATTGCTTTATTTGGGTGACACCTCACCTAGACCACGTGGTATTAATCCAAAAAGTAAATGTTTTTCATGGCTCGATATAATATCCAAGTATAGTTGGTGTTAATCCTGTTTATTTAGCTGTACTACTCCACTAAAACACCTAGGGTAACCGTGAAATGACAGACCCATTATAAAGAAATGCATAAAAATAAATCAATTTATACACTATTTATTAATACAGACACCCCCATTCCTTACCATTTTTTTCAATAATTACCTGTACCAGTCAATATTTGTGTACTGTCTCAAAACTGGATTTTTACTGTTCAAAATACAGATTTAGCCAAATTTATTTTACCTATTGAAAACACAGAAAATTCGATTGAATTGCAAAATTTCACTGAGTTTCCATATGGTTCAATAGCAGTGATAACTCAGGGTATTACATAATATATCACCATAGCACGCCAGTGTGAGCAATAACCCTAACAACATGTGTAAGTAGTCTGTCACTTGCACCATCTCACCATGGGGCCTATTCTAGGAGCCATCATAACCCATTTATCAAGGGTTTTTAGCTTTTATCGGGCAAAAATGGGCGGCGAATGCATTTTTTCGCCATTTTTGCTCAAGTCCAAAATACATCGCCAAGTGAGCGCGACAAGCCGTGATAAGCCTCTTATCGGCAGTTTTGAAATTCGTGCAATTCTAGTAGGTAATAGAGTTGTAGTAGATAATAGTAGTAGATAATTCTTATCGAGGCTCTAGAATGGCGATTTCCTCACAGATTGCTCTCTCCAGAAAAAGATGACGTGAAGCTGGTGTGAAGCTTCTGAGGCGGCTGCGAGTGAGGGACTTAGAAAAAAATGCTTTTTACTTGCATCGGATTGATGCCGGGGGTCTCTGGATCTGATATACATGAATACCAGCACCGGGGCCCCCGGCTCATCACATCGTATTACAGCCAATGGGATTGTCTTCAATCTCATTGGTTCCTGTCCATGTGATATGTCTTATTAGTTTTAAAGGATGTGACATCATCCCTTAAAGTGATGTCACATGCTTTTTAACTAATAGGACATATCACATGGTACAAGAACGAATGAGATTGAAGATAATCCCATTGGCTGTAATACCACGTGATATGAGCCATGTTGTTTTAAGGATGTGACATACCTCCCTTAGAGATGATGTCACATCCTTAAAAAAAAAAAAATAGCCGGTCACATGATACATCGTCCAATCGGATTGGAGCTGTCCCATCTGAGCCTAAAATGTGATGTCACCGGCCCTATTAAAGACCTGTTCCATCTCATTTTAGCTCAAGAAGACTACGAGGCAACTTCCGTTACTGGATTTAACATGGGGTACTTTGGATTACAACTAAAGAAGATAGTAGATTGAAGATTAAAGAATAGAAGAAAAGAATGACAGATTAAGATAGTAGGTGAAAGAAGATGAGAGAGAGAATATTTTTGTACCTGATGCTGATCTTCAAGGAGGATGGAGTCCGCTTGCAGTGTATGACATCGCGGGTCCAGAGTTTCCTTATACACCGGGATTAGGAGGGTGAAGACTTCTAAAAGGTAAAATAAATATTGAATGTATGTAATTGTCTTTTTTCAGGTTTTTTATTGTATTTTTTCTTTTTATGTTTTTGCTTGCCCATTGACTGCTAATGTATTAATCTGTGCCCCTTTAGGGTACAGATAAATATAGTGACATGCAATGCATTTTTTGGCAAATGCTTGTTTTGAATTGATTGTTATTTTTTCTATTTATTTTTATTGTTTTCACTAAATTGTTAGGTATTTGGATGGCTTGTTTTCAGTACATTTTAGGATTTGGTTAGTGGTTTTATTTCTGGAATTGTTTTGTTGGTTAGCTGTATAATTTCTTTCATTGATTTGTTGTCTAGTGTTTTTTCTTTTTCTTTAATTGATTTGTTGGATATGTGTTTATTTAATTGTCTTCTTATGTTTTGGAATAACATAATTTTAATTATTTTGCGGTTTTGGTGATAGATTCCGTTTATCGATGTGTACTTTAGGCTTTTTAGTTATTTTATTGTTCTTTTAATGTTGGGGTGTTTAGGAGCTTGTGTATTTCTTTTATTATTGTGTATTTTTGGCCTTAATGATTTTTATTAGGTTGACCATTGACTGTTATAGTGGCTTATCATGCCCATTTATTTGGGTATGATGAACCACTGTGCCAATCAATGGGTAGAGGGTGGGTATAGTGGTGCCAGGGTGGGTGGTTAGGCCTCCCAGGTGGGTAGCGGGGGACAGGGGTTAACCCCTTAATTACTTTAGTTCCTTTAATTCCTTCTACTTTAATAAACACCGACTCAATGGTCAATATAGATGGACTATAAAGAAGTCTGCGTCCGTTTATTTAGTGCCCGATTTCAATACATCCATATTTTAAATCCCTTTACTTGCCTCACTGCTGATATAGGAGCAGCATTTGACTTAATGACTTTGAGAAAATAGGCTTAGACGGAGCACAGCTCCGGACATGCTGCAGTAGAAATCCAGCAAAAAACAAACCAGACCACTCCAAATAGATGCAAAAAAGGGTAATTTAATGCTAGCTAAACATACAGGGAAAAAAAGGACAAGATCAACGCACCTATGCGTTTCGTACAAGAGTACTTTATCAAGAGTACTTTGCATTTTACACTTTCCCAGCAGTAAAGGTGTGTTAAACCAGATTAAACAATCCACAAGGAAGAAGACACACTGAATGTATTACTAATTAAAGTTACAAAATAAGTGGATATGTGGAAACATTTTGTTTTATTACAGGTAACACCCATCAGCAGACTCATTATAAATAGAAGCAAGATTTCAGGCGTTTACTACAGAACAGCATCTGGACACAAATCAAGCAGGACAACACAGAGATAGCATTACTGCAACAAGATAGGTGAGATTGGGTGCTAATAATTTCCATAAGAGAGGGGTGTCTCCAGCCAGGGAAAGAACGATGAGGATGCAGAGAGACTTTACAGCTCTAGGGAGGCATCTGGAGGTTGTGGTGTCCTTGAAGTTGACTGTATCTTTTTTTCCCAGGTCAGGATGCTGCCCAAGTCGCACATCACACTGCTGCTGGCACTCAGTAAGTACACACATGTACCCGCACGGAGACAGACATGTGGGGTTTGGCACAGTGGGAAGAAGGAGAGAGGGAGAAAGGGCCTAAAAGAGATTCATCTTCCAGAGAAAAGGATGGTGCCAGTCTCAGGAAATTATCATCCCATTAAATGTGTCAGAAGCTGATAAGTTTTCAAACCTGAGGGAACGTTAGATAAGAGATCAAATAAGGATATATAAGATGTTCCGTAAACAATGTGTAACGAAAGTACAGAAAACACACCAGAGGGTATATTATATACAAGTCACCTCACCCTGTCTTAGCCTTTAGAAAAGTACAAACTGTAGTATTTTCATAAAAAATGTTTTGCATGTATGTGTGGCTATGAAGGAAATCTGCAGTTTAAACACTGTGTGTTGCGTTTAAGAAACGTGCAGCAGATAAGATAAGCTCTAAAGTATTTTGTAATACTACTGTAATGTAGTCTTTAGTACTGTATGTCCTGTGCTGTACATCCCTTTCCCCTTTTTACCCACCATAACCTTATTGTATGTCCAGTAAGTGCTGGATATGGCCAGATACAATAAGCCATTTTCTTGCCACCTGATGTCCATTTGCAGGATTTTCATGTGGGGAAATGTAAAAAAAAATCACAATGATACAAATTGCTGGAGGCAGAGACGTATCAACAGAAAAATTGATTACTAGTGTAGTAAAACGTGAGAAGCAGAAACAGGCGCACACAGGTTCAGAGACGGAGAGAGAAAAGTGAGAGGAGCAGCTCTTGGATTGTGATTCTGGGTTAATTTCTATTTTTGTTTCTTACTGTTTATTTAATAAAATGGGACAAACAAACAATGCATTGGCCTGTATTACAGGGAATTTATCTAGTTCTGTTGATGATCCACTATAGAATTTTTGCAGATGTGACCAGTAGAGTATAGAGATTTAAATGCAAACACAACACATGCAGTAGGATATTTGAGAGGGAAAAATCTCCTCCTCGGTACTAGTAGATTAATCCTTGTATATGTTCCTATTTCTTATATTAATCCAGAAAAAACAAACAAAAAGGAACACACATGTTTGGCAGTAAAGATAACTACACATTTTCACATGTTTACTTTTGTTGACCACACAGACAAAATGTAACAAAACAATACTAATATACACCCCAACATTCAATGTTGCGTTAACGCTTAATTTAAAGTGCAGCTTTTCTTTGTTGTAGTTTTTTTTAAAATAGGTTTGAAGCAGGAGGTCTTCGGAGCTGAACTACATTAGTTTTATATTTGTGGATGCCCTGCTTTCAGACATACTTACCTCCTTACGGGGTGCTGATTCCATCTCTGGCTGGGCTACCTGGGATGCACATAATGACAGCTTTAAATGTCCCTCGTCACATTAGGAAGTTGTGATGTAATCTGTTGTGGCTTCCTATTGGCATGCTTGACCAGGACATTAAACACTATAGTTATACAGGCATCCCCCGGTAAGTTTCTCGGGAAGCTGGGAGTCTACGGAGGGAATAGTAACGCAGTTCAGCTAATGAGCCTGCTTCAAGTCTATTAAAAAAATGCACTTGGACTGCTGTTTATAATCTGCTAATTATTAACATAACTAATAATTTCCTGTCTCTCAGTTAATTACAAAATAGGCATCTTACTATAATTCAATATGTAACCCACAGAAATGGAAAGCCTGTTGATGCATTAATGTAAATCCAAATAAACAGCTTCTATATTATAACAGTTAAAGTGTGTAACAGTATTGTGTTGCCCATGAAACAGAGTGCAACTAATGCAAAGCCACAGTCATGTTATACTTTCCCCTAAATGTTAATCTCTCTAGGAGTTCTGTATTACACTCAGACCAGAAATCCTGCAGAGTTTTGGTGCCTCTCACACTTTGCACATATTATTGTGGGTGTGTCCTGTCTTAGACGCTTGTTATACTTCTCTATGTGATACTCTATACAGAATAGAAAAGCCTTAATTTGTAACTACATTTTGTCTCACAGTGCTGCCTCTGACGTTGATGACATCACAAACCTCTGCGCAAAGTAAGAGACACGATACAACTGTTTCAATTACATTTTTTATTTAATTTAAACTTTTTAAACAAAGGTTACAAGTCTTTTTGTTCACAAAACAGCCAAAATGGAAATTAATCCAATTTTTTTTGGTGTTTTGACTCAAGTTTTGTACGGATTTGAAAACCATTCCAAAAATCACCCCAAACTTCCAAACTACTGTAACTTTGAAGTTCGAGAACTTCAGACTTTGAACCTGTTCAATCTCTAGTAACCATCACGTTAAACTTTTCTTCCGTTTGATAGAGATGGTTGAAACCGACAGTACAGACAGATTTAGAAACTTGACAACATTCTCCATAGAAAACCTTACAAGTCTGCATATGTAGTTACTTCCAATGGCTTTGCTATACACTTATTGATGACTGTGAATTTGGCTAATGTGTGTAGACCAGTGTTTTTCAACAGGGATTCCTAGAAATGTATACCAGATACAGTAGATCACATGCGCTATTAGAGAAGGTTTGGGCTCCTCCGAATTTCACATAGGGTTCCTAAACCATAAAAAGGTTGGAAACCACTGGTGTAGATGCATAAATGTGTAAAAAGTCCATGCTCACTTATGAAATTACATTCTCTATTACAAGTTTTTAAGAAAAGATATGCCCCAACATTTGCAAAGAGAAATGGGACTGCTTTGTACATCTCTATTGTTTAAATGTTGGTCTAGTTGTTTAGAAATTTGTCAGAACTGACAAGTCATGTAGAACATCTCTCAGAATGAAAGGATTTACAGTAGGTACTTTGCCTTAAATTTATAGGTATAATGAAGTACTAATGAAGTATAGGTAATAGTGAAGTACTAAGAGGAGTTTTGAGATATGTTTCTTGATACACTGATCAGGAATTGATCACTTTTAGTGCACTTTGAATTCATTTTGCCCTCTTTCCATGCATTAAACACATGGCGTCTGTAAGTGGAATTATAGTACAGTAACTTGCATGATGTATAAAAATGTATGAACATTCTCTTACATGTGGCTCTGATGCTAAAGGAAGCTCACACTGCATGGTATTCACACAATTCACACAATGACCCTCATGTCTTTATTAATGCAATGTTGTTAGCTGCTGTTGTTCATCTCATTCTCCAGTAGGACGACAGAGCATTTCTTCTTTGTATTTAATGTCTTTCTTAATTCTCAACTTTCTTCTTATTTTTCTCTGCAGCACAAGACTGTCGCAGTAATGAAGAGTATTATCCCGAGTGCATGCCTTGCACCAGAAGTTGCCGCAATGAACCTCATGCATGCCCAGAGATCTGTGAACCTGGGTGCGGCTGCAAACCTGGCTATCTCCTGGAATCTAGCAATTCCGCCTTATGCGTCCACCCCACACAATGTATCAACTGCGGCAAGCTGGAAGTTTATGATCCATGCAGTGCTCACTGTGAAGACACTTGTGATAACTACTTGAAACAGAATAGGCCATGTTTAGAATACTGTAAACCGGGATGCAGATGCAAGAAAGGTCTTGTCCGCCAAAATAATAAATGTATTCCAAAATCACAATGCCCTAGGAAAGAATAACAGTAAAGTCGTGGAAGCAGTGATTTTATTGCACATACCGTACAATACGCCTACTAACCTCATCTTATCTGCAATGCTCGAAAGGTGTTTCCCTTGTAGTCATATTGATATGAAATTAATTAGTAAAGATAGTGTGAACTGTCGCATTGCTTCAACCAATTAATAAAAAGGCAGCACGAGTCACAGTAATATATGTATGACTTGATTTTGTGCTTCTAAAACATGCTCAATAAAGTGGGAATCTCTGATTGGACTTTGTATTAAGACTAATTTGTTATTTATTTATCTGTCTTCTTTCTAAATGTGATCTGCTTTTTATAGTACAGGCATACCCCGCTTTAAGGACACTCACTTTAAGTACACTCGCGAGTAAGTACATGTCGCCCAATAGGCAAACGGCAGCTCGCGCATGCACCTGTCAGCACGTCCTGAACAGCAATACCGGCTACCTACCTGTACCGAAGCTGTGCACAAGCGGGGAGACTATAGAGCCTGTTACAAATGCGTTATTTGTCTCGGTTATGCACGTATATGATGATTGCAGTACAGTACATGCATCGATAAGTGGAAAAAGGCAGTGCTTCACTTTAAGTACATTTTCGCTTTACATACATGCTCCGGTCCCATTGCGTATGTTAATGCGGGGTATGCCTGTATATGACTTTGTGCACACTAGAGATGAGCAATCTTTTTTTGTTGGATCTGGATCCGCCGCGGATCGGACGGTTCTTTTGGTCCTCGAATTCCTCGGATCAATCTCAAAAATGCCAATTCGCCTTTTGCTGATTTTTCTGTTATTATTGACAATCCAATCAACGGATTCCGCAATACACTGACGGATTTTTAGAATCCAATCCATGGATTCAACAATCTGAACGCGGGTGGCTGAATATGCGGATTGGATTCTTAAAATCCGTCTGCGGATTGTGGAATCCGTGGATTGATTGTTACCTTTCACCAGCGAGTTGTATCCAATGGCAGTTTTCGATTCATCCGCGCGGAATGAAACTGTGACATCCATGAGCGGATTTTTCACCGCGGAATGGATTTTGTTTGGAAATATTGGGAAATTTCTGGAAACAAATTTGTACTGGTTCACCCATCTCTTGTGCACGCACACTTATCTCCACATTTTGGTTTCCCTGACTGGCTTCACCTACCCTCTTCTCCCTCGTGATTGTTGATTCTCTGGCATGAAATCTCTCTGCCCTCAAAGCCAAAGCTTCCCTCCCAAGCTCGCCTGCAGACTTCTCACATGCGTGTGAGATGGAGGGGTAAATAAGCTTTAGATGCCTGCAAAGTGGATATCAGGATGTATGGAACCTTCTGAGGTAACAGGAAAATCCACAAAAGCAGGAGACCAAAATAACTAAAAACTGATAGGGTTTAATGTTGCACTAATGTAAATAAGACTGGGAAAACAAAATGGAGTCTTCAAAATGTACAGAGATGTACTAAAAATCTATGTTAGCTAGGGGAACAAACAAAAAACAGGGGGGAATAAGTGCCAAGTGACATAACAAGGCAAACTAAGGCAAGCTGCAAGGACTGTAGTGCTTGTAGTGCTAAAAACAATGGTGGCAGGGGACAAACAAAAAGCAAGGGGCAAAGAAGGCTGCTTGTCTTATGGACTGTTCTAGTTCCTACTGAACTTAACTCCTCTTCACGCCCCTACAGGTCTATGTGGAGTACTGTGGGAGGGAATCATGAAAGTACTCCTACTCTTTTGCCTCTCCCTACCGGCAGGTTTTTTGGGGTGTCTAACGTAAAAATTGAAGATTAAGTTGTGAGCATGAATCTGAGTGGCCAACTCCCATGACCATTCCTCTAGTCCATAAGATGACCAATCTACAAAAAAAAAAAAGAAATCCTCCCCTATACTTGGAATCCCAGATGTTCTGAAACTCATACTTCAGAGTAGTGTCTAAGACCTCTGGTGCGGGGGTATCTGTGAACGTTTATCAGAACGTATATCAAAAACCAATATACTTTCACCTTGCTCTTCTAATATATAATAAACATTATGTATATATCTATGGACACAAAAAAAAGACTAACAAGATCCCTTGTAACATCACTCTAATATATATATATATATGTATAAGTATATATAGAATAAGGGAACAGCTGACACAACAATACTTAACAAACAGGCTGGTGCATGTCCTATAAAGATAAACATGGAAAAGCAGTTCACCCCAGCAGGAAGCAAACAAAAGACAGCACTCAAGGTAAGTGAAAAAAAACCCTGTAATCAGTAGAAATACAGCACAAGCATGACCAACGTTTCGGCCCTGTGCAGGACCTTCCTCAGGGTGGTAGTGCTAGAGACTACTGGCCGTGGAAACCTTATATACCCCCATAACCCCACCCAATGGATCCAATCAGAGTCGCTGATTGGCTGTGAAAAAAGTCCCATGATCCATCCCAATTGGAGCCTGCTGTCGCGCTAAACAGCTGTCAGTAGATCAGCTGCGAGTGTCAACACCATCAACCAGTGCGCGCTGTTTAGCGCAACAGCAGGCTCCAATTGGGATGGATCATGGGACTTTTTTCATAGCCAATCAGCGACTCTGATTGGATCCATTGGGTGGGGTTATGGGGGTATATAAGGTGTCCACAGCCACTTGAGTGCTGTCTTTTGTTTGCTTCATGCTGGGGTGAACTGCTTTTCCATACTGTATATATATAATGTTTATTAGCAACAGAAACATTTTGAGTATCAAAAACAGGCAGCACTGCCTTTGGAACCATACAGATCTCTACCTGGCCACTTGATTTCTTTGTTCCAGGTTAGAGGCTTACATTTGCTAAATATCTACTGGCTCTGGGAAAAATATATTGTGAAATACTGTATATTCAGACAAAAATCAGTTTCCTTCTTTGATCATGCTGAATTACGTTAATTGTGAACAGCAAATTGTAAAATTTGAGCTCAAACTGTACAGATAAAAAGGACTTATATCACTATCTGAAAGATCACTATTTTCATCCTCTTCATCAATTTCATCTTCTGATAAATCAAAATATTCTGAAGAACCTACTGTAGCTTCCTGAGTTGTTTCCTTCTATATCGCTCTCTTTATTCTCTTGCCCTTCAATGTGACTCATGCATGATTTCTCCTTCTGTGCATAAATCCTGCTGCAAGGGATATTCGCGCTAGGTTCTACATAAATTTGACAATCAAAAAAACAAGAAGGGTGCAGGAATTTGGCTTTCATTTGATAGAAAACGCCTTCAAAACATTGATTTGTCCCTGGTAATGAATCATCAACGGCACAGGTACGGTGGATTTCTGAAACTCAAGAACAAAGATGACAGCTTGATTAATCATTTGTTTCTAGGGTGGTTTTGCAAAACACTGATCTCTGCAAATTGGGGATGACAACTTCACAGAACTTGTCTCCCAGTCAACAGTTGGGTTATATTCCTTCAACCCGGGAATTCCTAGGATAACAATGAAGTGTGGCGCATCAATTACTTGAAACTGTGGAATCTTTGAATGTCCATTACTGCAGGAGTATGCCTCTTAAGAAAAACTGAAGTAAGTATTGACCCATCAACTGCTCTGACCATGTCTTCCTGTTTCTTGTGATGCTTTGGTATCCCCAAAATTTTAGCAAAGCATAAGTCCAAAAAGTTCCCAGTCGCTCCAGAATTGATCACAATGGAAACATACTGTAAAGGGGTCATGGTCTTCATACTGTTTAAAAGCTGGATGGTTCAAGTGTGCCACAGCCACCTTTAATGTGTTAGCTGAGTTTTTGGTTTCTTAACGTTCGGCAGCGCAACTCATTTTACCACTGAGTTAAAGTTCTTTTTTAAGTTCTTGGGTTTCCTAGGACATTCCCACACATAATGCGCTAGTTTCCATAAAATAAACATAAATCCTGCTTTCACTTTTTTTCCTTGGAAAGTGGTCGTCAGCTTCCCCCAAGTTGCATGGGTTCAGGTGAAGGTTCCCTTATATGACCAACATTGTCTTCATAGTATACTTAAATGATTTGCATAGGCGCCACAATCCCTTAGTAATCAACAGTGTGTGTAACAAAATAATAATACAAATAGGTGCAGGAAAATAATGAGAAATACAATATAAAAAAATATTATATAAAAAAATATAAATAAAAAAATAATTAAAAAAAAAAAATATATATATATATATATGAGTTGTAGCCCAATAGGATGCCTCTCAACCTTACCAAGGAAATGTGCTAAGATTTCCCACAGATACACTATTTGTTTGGGGTGGGAAGGGAGCGATCCAATCGGGTACACTTCATATGAAAAGCGTGAAAAGGCAATGGTAGTGCAATATATAATGTTGCTTAAAAAAATAATAAAAACGTCTTATCTTCAAAGGAGTGAGTGAATATAAAAATGAAAAGTAATGTTAATAGTAAAGTACAACCAGGAGGTGTGTAGATAGTAGTTCTTCCTTTCAGAGGTTGTGGTGGGACCACTCTGCTTTCACACCAGGAGACTAATCCAGATATTCAGCTCCCAACAGGGTATATGTAAAAACAGAAGACACAGAACGGCCCAATAGTGCAGGTTGCAATACACTGGATTTATAACATGAAGAGGTAAGAGATGTACTCACACTAAGTACAAAGGTTCTGTACATGTAATGGTTTCTTTGGTCACACGCCACTACCGGCGGCACAGCTAGTAGCAGAGGAGAAGACTCGGGAGCACACATCGCTACGACTGCAAGCAGTAAATTGCCAAAGAAACCATTACATGTACAGAACCTTTGTACTTAGTGTGAGTACATCTCTTACCTCTTCATGTTATAAATCCAGTGTATTGCAACCTGCACTATTGGGCCGTTCTGTGTCTTCTGTTTTTACATATACCCTGTTGGGAGCTGAATATCTGGATTAGTCTCCTGGTGTGAAAGCAGAGTGGTCCCACCACAACCTCTGAAAGGAAGAACTACTATCTACACACCTCCTGGTTGTACTTTACTATTAACATTACTTTTCATTTTTATATTCACTCACTCCTTTGAAGATAAGACGTTTTTTTTTTTTTTTAAGCAACATTATATATTGCACTACCATTGCCTTTTCACGCTTTTCATATGAAGTGTACCCGATTGGATCGCTCCCTTCCCACCCCAAACAAATAGTGCAACATTGTCTTCATGTCAGAATCAATCTATGTTTTCATAAATAGTTCTGGCGTTCTTCCTCCGTCTTTCTCTCTTACGATCTGTTAACCAGTGTGCCAATTGAAGAACTAAGGCCACTAACTCTGAGTATGTAGCGGGTTTAGGTACAACCTGGGGAAAAATATCTTTGATCTCATCTCTGAGGCTAATATAAAACAGGGAAGCCCTTTTGTCCTCTGGCCAAGAGGATTTTAGCAGTAGACGATTGAACTGGGTAAGATATGCTGAAATGTCCTTGTTGCCCTGCCGAAGCTCCAGGAGCTGGTTATCAACTTGATAAAGTGATTGGTGCACGAAACATGTAGGAGGGTTTTTGTACCTCCATTCCTCTTTTATGGATCAATAAAGTATATTTTTAACTAGCTTTTGACTCACTCTCTTTGCTGTGCGCCTTCACCTCTATGGATGCGGATTTGAAAGCATTACCTGAGCCTGCAAACTATCCATTCTAGTAGTTAACCCTATCATAGTTACTATGAACTCTGACAAATCTCCCCATACAGTATGTTTTGGCTAGATTAAAAAGCAGTATTCCAGTGGTATCCATAATTTGGGTTTATCAATCTATCAGGATTTATGGAACCCTCAGAGGTAACCTGAAAACCCACAATAGATATGAGACCGAAATAAGTTAAAACTATAAAAGAAAAAGTTACACTAAAGTCAATAAGACTAGGAAAACAAAATGGAGTCTGCAAGGTGTGCAGAGCTACAGTACACTAAAAAGCTATGGTAGCTAGGGGAACAAACAAAAAGAATGGGGCAGTAAAAGCTAAGGGAAACAAAATAAAAAAACTACAGTTAGCTGCTGTGCTCCATGCAAAAGCAATGGTAGCAGGGGACAAACAAAAAGCAGGGGGCAAGTAGAGCAAAGGGAATGACAAGACAAGAAGAATGTACATTTAGATCTGCAGAACTAAAAGCCATGATGAAATAGAACATACATTTCCATACCGGGGCCTGTATCTCGGGAAGCAGGGGTTTCCCGGACCTGAAATTAATGCAGCTCAGCTGCGGAGACCCCTGCTCCCGTACACTAGAATTCAAGTTTACATAAAAACAGTGTGATTGCCTGTGCGAGCAGTGCAGGGAGAGGCGGCTCTCTCTGTGCAGCTCAGATTGCGAGAAGATCGCAGGGGGAGAACTAAGAAAAAATCTGAGATCACATTGATGCTACTCTGAGCGGTATTGGCATTTTCCTACTTCACAGTTATAGATGGTTTCAGATGCTTTCTGAATAAGTGATAACACAAATGAAAAACCGTTTGATACGAACATGCCAAACTGTTTGATATGGCAGCAAAGTTATAAAAGCTACTAGAATAGGTCCCAAAGAGTCAGAAGAATTTCAAAATAATGTATTTGCTTCCTTGTCTTTCACTTGCAACCAGTTCAGATGGATTATGATTCACAGTATAATTAATGGCTTAGAAGCATGTCTGCATAACATGAGATTCTTCTCACTAGAAGCCCTTCCTCTTTCGTGGTACAGTCAAAGATTGAGTCAACATTGTATAAACCCCGCCTGTGATAATGTCATAAAGAAAGAGTTTACCCATAGGCTCCGTTTCAGACAAACCTGATTGTTGTTTACCATACGACACTGAAAGAGCAGCTCCTACTGCCAGCCAGTGTCAAAAAACACCGCGGAAAACAAGGTACGTAAAGAACCAATTATAATCTCTAAAAATATCAAGCGTCTATGAGGTGTACTGTAGATTGTAGATAATTAATTCTGTAAATGTAGGTTTTCCTAATAGTCCTTGGCAGCAAGCGTGTGATACTGTATGACTGATTTTGGTTAAAGCCTGCAATTGCAACTGGTGACTTTGTAGTCTCTTTATTTAACGACATGCTAATAACGAATTGATTGCAGGAAAGGATACATTATAGAATTGCAAACCGTGTATTGGTTTCAAATTGTGACAAAATCTAGATATAAGGAAATAGAAACACCAAGGCAAAGTATTCTTTAACCGCAGTGTCCCCGTTCATACATTGTTGTCATTGAGACAAGCAACTTATAATGTAATTATATACTCCTCATAGTCATCCTTAAACGTATGCAGTATACTGTAAATAGAACAGACCAAGGGGGTTATGCACAAAGCAGTGATAAGTGTTTTTAAGTGAGATAAATGCCTTTATTTCTCAATATTGCGTGCAGCGCAATTCACAAAGCAGTGATAACACTGCAGTATCGCGCTTAAAAGGCTTTTCATCATCACAACACAGTCATTGCTAAAAAAATTGCACCATAAATTGCACCATAAAGCATTTATCTCACTTAAAAACACTTACTGTATCACTGCTTTGTGCATAACCCCCCCAAGACCTATGGTGTTAAAGTCATATCTTATACTTCAATTATGTATTCTATGCTTCAATGTGTAATCTCGGTTCATTTCCACAATATTGCTGACAGAAATATATTTATTGTTTTCTAGAGAAGGAAAGAATGCTGAGAGTTAGCACTGCACTCTTCATCTTTGCTCTGGGTGAGTAGACACTTACTTTGAAACCACTTCGTTTATGGAATGGCCTTAATTTCTAATGACCACTTTATGTTATCTAACACGCACTAACATCCACCCCCCCCAAAAAAACGAAAAAGATCCAGCGGTGCGGCTAAAACATACCCCACCCTCAGGCATTCATCATCCCACAAAGACTAGCCACTTTACATTTTGTTTCAATGTATTCCTCTGGATTGTAAATTATCACGGGCAGGGTCCTCGTTACCTTCTGCATCTTTTTGACCTTGTTTGTCCTTATTTGTATGTCATTCTGTTTATGTAATATACATCACTCTATGCCTAGAGATGGGTGCATTTCTCTAGCGGATATGGATCCCCGGCGGATCAGCCGTTTCCTTGGGTCCATGGATTCCTGTGGATTCCACAATCCGTCGACGGATTTTTAAGAATCCACCAACGGATTTCTGAATCTGTGGATTGGATACTACAAATCCGTCAACGGATTGTATTCAATCGTGTTTTTTTTTTTTTATGAATCCGTGCGGATTAAAACCGAGCAAATCTGATGGCGAATTTTACACCGCAAAAAAAGATTTTGAGGGTAAATGCCAGAAAATCCAGGAAATGTATTTGGTCTGATTTGCCCATCTGTATCTTCTCCCCCTTTGTACCGCACTGCGGAATACGTTGAACCTTTACAAATAAACGATAATAAAAAAATAATAATAATTCCACATCAGAAAACTGTTAGCTCCAACTAGACAAGAATAAGACCATGAAAAATCAATCACCATAAAGAATAAAGAAATCATATCAATGCTTCTGAGGGCAGAAATACAATAAATGAAAGGGTTAAGATTTTAATGTTTAGTCACCCCCTAGCTGCCACCTGACACTGCAACCCATCGATAGGGGGTTACATTAATTGCAGTATATGCTAAAGCTTTGTGATTGGTTGAAATCCTGGGTATTAATCACATAGGAGAGCTCATAAATATTAACAAGTAACAGCTACTATCATTAAAATGAATGTTAATAAAATACCAATTAACTAAAACAAATGCAGTTTATCATACTCATAATCCCCAGAGAACAGGGCATTAACTGACCATTACTAATAACCCTGGTTGAGTTACACGCCATTGCTTTGCATCACACATCATTTTAGCTGGCCGGTGCATGAATGGGCGATTCTTATTTGGTGGAGATGACTATTTTGTTATGCATAAGTGAGGCAAATGGAATACATGCTTACGTGGTGTATGTATCGTGTCACAGAAAAACGTGGTTAGACTGAAATTCTTGCATGCATATTACTCACCACATTGTTAACTAAGGTAAGCAGAACAAAATGCTGTATGTGTGAGGAAAATTCGCAAGCATCTCGCAAACACCCTGCAGAATAGTCCATAGATACTGTAATAGCCCATCGGATTAACACAGCGGGGGTCCCATCCAAATGCAGGGACCCCTCTGTGTTAAACCGATGGGCCATTACACATCTATGGACTATGCTGAGAATTTTCCCCGACATGTTCATGGAATTCCTCAGAATCTGGGCCAAAACCGACAGTTGCATCTGTAGGTTTTTCTCAAACCACATAATTAAAATGTCGTCGTCCCCTCCCTTAGCATCGGTTCAATAACAATAAAATATGTTTTGGAATTTGATACAGTAGAGAGGCGCAGTATACAAAATTGGTTAAAATATTACAGAATCACAGTAAGCAAAGAAAAGTAATGACCACAAAAAAACAATAAAAAAATGTCTACAGGATCTGTGCGCACCTGAGATCCTCGAAGTAGAGATGGGTGAACTTGTCTGATTCCATTCTATGGATTTTCCCTGGCTTTCCTGACCAAATCCGATCCATTGGTTTTCTTCATCTTTAGTCCCCCTAGATTCTTCAAAAACCCTCATTTTGGTATTGGTCACAATGATTTTAAAGAATCTGTAGACGAATTCAATTGAAATCCAATCCTGCGGAACGTTTTTACATTAATCCATTCAGCGGATTCAAAACAATTCAAAACAGGAGGTAGAAAAACTGCCACTCTCACTTTCTTCCGAAATAATGTATAAATGTATGTTCTATTGTACTACAGCAGTAGCAGCCCAACCCACAACCTGCCTACAACACACTGGCTTAAAATTTAGGCTTCACCCCTATTTTATATTTCTCGCACCATAATAATTCCATTGATGGATTCGAATTCCATTTGCAGGTTCGGAATTGGAATCCGTCAGATGGATTTTAAATAATAAGGTAAAAAAATTAATCTGCCTTATTTAAACTTATCCGCGGAATTCAGCGGAGGAAAGGAACTGTACAATCAGTGGCACACTCAAATTACGGCAAAAATGTCACCGATCTCTAACCAGAAGCCTGCACACACTTATTTATTTATTTTGAAAAATATCCTTGGACTGTTGAAATACATTTTTACCGTATTAGTCAACGTACCAAATAACGTGATTTTCTTTCTCTCTTCATTCTAGCGTTGTCCTTTCTTTCTGCGGATGGACAATTACCCAAGGGACAAACAGGTAAGTTAGATACAAGTTGGAAAACTTGAGCAGACAGAGCAAGTTGTGTTTCTTGGGACAATTTCTTAGTTGCAGAAGGAACACGCTGTACAAGACAGAGATGGTGTCGTTTAAAGGGATTTCTGGATAAATACAAAGGCTTCTTATGAAAGTGAAAATACAATGTTGTGCTCAATGAGTGATCATAACACAATAGGGTATTCAATTGTAAAAAAAAGTTAATAAAGATCTTATTTAGTCAGGGAATCTAGACACATACAGGCATACCCCACATTAACGTACGCAATGGGTCCAGAGCATGTATGTAAAGCGAAAATGTACTTAAAGTAAAGCATTAACTTTTCCCCACTTATCGATGCATGTACTGTACTGTAATCATCATATACGTGCATAACTAATGTAAATAATGCATTTGTAACAGGCTTTATAGTCTGAGAAACAAGGAAAGAATCCCACAAGATGCACTCACTGGGGGTAGAGCTCAAAATAAATAAATTTTATTAATGATAACAAGAAAAACAATCTAATTAAAACCTGGTATCTTTGCGCATGTTAGGCACAGCGGAGTATGGAATGCTTAATGTAAGTCTATGCCTGGGTATAAACACTATATGAGTGATCCAGGATACGGACTAATGGCTAGTTCATAGCCTGGTGGTGTTAATGATAATATAGAAGGTGACCAGTTGGTAATATATATAACTCCAACAATAGTCACAGTAACATAAGGTCATATATGGGGTAAAAGTACCAGGCACAATGTTTATGTACTGCTGTCCCTAATTACCCTGCAGTGTTGGTGTACAAATAGTACCAAGTGTCTGCTCATAGAAGGGTGTCCTGCTCTGCTGCATGTGGGTATAGCCGGGCTAAACGATTGTCCCTGTTGATCATGAATGTTTAGACAAACAGTAATAGTTGTTTAGCAACCTTTCAAAGTCAGAGGTAGTGAGTTAATCACTCCCCATGACTCAGGGTGCATAACAAATAGTGCCACGGGTTAAACAACTGTCCCATTTGACCATGAATATCAAACACCAAGCACAATGTTCATATATTATTATCCCTGATTACACTGTAGTTATGGTGTTGCTATACAGGTTATGACAAGTGTTTGCTCGTGGAACGGCTTTGTGCTCTGCTGCATGTGAGTATATAAGGGGTTAACTGATTGTCCCACTTAATAATGGATGCTAAACAAACTGTAGTGATCGCTTAGGCAGCCTTCTGGAGTCAGAGGCAGTGATTCATTTACTCCCCATAGCCCAGAGTGTGTATCAAATAGTGCCAGGGGTTAAACAGTTAACCTACTTGGCCATAGATACCAGACAGGCAGTAGTGATCGTTTAACAGCTTTCCGGAGTCAGAGGCTGTAAATCATTCAGCCCCCAGGCTGCAGAATGTATGTCGGAGGAGTACCTGAATCGCGGAGTGCAGGGATTTCTAGTCAAATGAACACGGAAGCAGTCCTAGCTAGTGGGATCCACAACTGGCCCACATCATTATTAGCTAAACGCTCTCCACGCTGTGAACCGGACTGACCACATTACTACCTAGTTGGTCGCGCTGCTGACGTCACATGGGACGTCTCACCCGACAAATGTTTCGTTCCTGACTATGGAACTTCTTCGGGGGAAGAAGTTCCATAGTCAGGAACGAAACACGTAGCGCGACCAACTAGGTAGTAGTGTGGTCAGTCCGGTTCAGAGAGAGAGACAACTGACAGAATAGAAAAGGAAAAGTGGTGTGGTCACATACTGCTGACGTTCGAGAGTATAGAAGTCCATATTGTTATGCAATAAAGCACCTGGAGGCTAACAGTGAGGTGCAGCTGAAGCTTAAAAGAAGACATGAAATACAACCTAGTATCTAGAGACTGCTACATGCAGTATACAATGAAACCCAGGGAAATGGGGTACAGCTCCCCAAAAAACAGGAAAGACTAAAAATAGACATGCTTTTGAGGAAAGATGGCATACAGTAAGTAATTATTGCACATAGACTCTACCGATCTTTCTGTGCCTCCCGTGCATGGGACCCCAAACTGAGAGATTTCCCTCTGTGGGTTGATGCTCCAGTCAGGATTGTGCAGCTTCGCCCGACAGTTAGTCTGGCTACATCTGTATCAATTGTGTTGCATTAACATTGTGTAAAGGGTTAATTATTTACTATTTAATTGTTTAAAAGCTACATCACGTGACAAACTTGTTGTTGGATTTTATACATTTCCTGCTATACTATAAGAGTATTGTAGAAAATGTTAATGCACCAGAGACAATATATGCCCCTCTTTTTTTTCTGCCATTCTCACCCTTTTAACCTTAGGCCCTGGCTAAACTGCACACACGTATGCTGCGCTCCTGCACTCGCTCCTCTGAATGCCACGATAGGAAATCTCACACTCTCGCAGACTTCCTTGACCACAAATGTATCTTATCCTGTTTCAATTCTGCCCTCTCCCGGGCTATACAAGCATACTTTTCATCCCTTATTAACAGGGCTTGACAAAGTAGAGACAAACAGGCGCTCGGCCGGAGAACAAAATCACTCGCCAAGAAACCCCCTACCTGTCTTAGTTGGATGGCAGCAGAAGGACTGACCGAGCGGAAGAAGAAGCTGTAGGCTTGAGAAGGCGATCACTTGGTCAGCAGGAGATGTTTGAAGGCAAGGGGTGGGATGTGGCGGTGGCGGCGGTGGCGGAAGCAGCGGGAACTTGTTCATATCCATGTGAGAGACTGCAGGAGAAAAGCCGGACAGGTGTGCGCCCCCTGTGGTCCGATCTGGAAGCCTTCAGTAAAGTCACTGATATGTACATGGATATGGACACTTTCCTGCTGCTTGCCCCGCCCGCCTTTAGCCTTCAAACACCTCCTGCTGCGCTGCTGACCAAATTATCACCTTCTTCAGCCGACAGCTTCTCTTCTGCTTGGTATGGAGTCAGTCCTGCCTCCGCCTCTCCAGCTCACAAAATCCAATTGCCCAGGCAAGGGGGTGAGTGGATGTGTCGAGCACTGCTTATTAACACTCACAAGTCTAACCCACACCACCTCTTCTCTGTCGTTGGGTCTCTACTCAGACCACCGTCTGTTACCTGTTTTTCTTCTTCCAATTCACCTCAGGCCTTTGCTGACAAAGGTGGATCATTCGTCAAGACATCCCCTTTGAACATGTATCCTCATATTCTATACCTCCTCTTTCTAACTCAACTCCTGCCTTTCTCGACTGTTTTCCCTCCTTACGCTGCTGATCTCCTCTTCTCCCTCTACTACTTGCCCATTCCCCCCATCTCCTCAAACCTCTTGCTTCAACAGTAATCTAATCCCTACACTCACAAATATTTTCAACTCCTACCTCCAGTCTGGCACCATTTCCACCTCCTTCCAGCACGTAAGCATTGTACCCTTACTCAAAAACAGCAAGTTTCACCCTTAACCGTCTCTCTAACTATCGCCTTGTCTCCCTCCTGTATTTTGCTTCTAAACTTCTTAAACACCCTGTATTCTCTTGCTTACTACATTTTCTCACCCCCTATTTTCTCCTAGATCCTCTACAATCCAGTTTCAGCACTGCTCACTCCACTGAAAGAGCCCTCACCAAAATAACGAATGACCTACATGCTGTCAAAGACAAAGGTCATTACATTCTGCTCATATTAATCAACTTCTTCTCATCCTTAGATACACATTCTCCATTCTCTTGGTATCCGTAACAGAGCTCTATTCTGCATTTCCTCTTACCTCTCTCATTGTACCTGCTGTGTCTAATTTACTACCACCTCATTATTTTCTATCAATCTCTCTGTGGTTGTAGCTCTGTCCTGGGACCTCTTCTATTTTTTCTTTACACACTAGTTCTTGGTGACTTTATCACATCTCTTGGGTTTAAATATTACCTCTATGCTGATGACACACAAATTTACGTTTCAACCCTGATCTTACACCTGCTTTACTGACCAACGTCTTTGAATATCTCTTCAGTATATCACCCTGGATGGCCATCTGGCATCCGTCGACTCAAACTTAACATGTTAAAGATAGAGCTACTCCCTCCGAAACTTGACCCTACTTCCCTCTTCTACATTACTGTTGGCAGCACTTTCATACACCCAGTATCACATGCACACTGCCTAGAGGTCACATTTGACTCATATTGTAGCTAAAACCTGTAATCTTTACCTCTGTAACTTTGCAAACAAACGCCCTTTCCTCTGTCACTCTACCGCTAAAAATGAATACAAGCCCTCATTCACTCCCATCTCGACTATTGTAACATTCTTCTGCCTGGGCTTCCTGCCACTCACCTGTCTCCCCTACAAGCTATCAAAATCTCTGCTGCTAGAATCACTTTACTCTCTTCTAAATCTCTCTCAACATCCTATTATGTGTTATATTTATATCTCACATGTATTAATGCTATGAAGCACTATGTACATGGATGGTGCTATATAAATAAAAATATACATTGATACATAAAATATATGGATAAGAAAAGATGGCAACACATGCAAGAAAATAAGTTTACTTTATTAATACACCTTATGTTTATCATTGTTTCACATAGCCACCCCCTTTAGAGCTTGCAAGTTGGACAAAGACAAAATCATTTCCCTTACTACACTGAATGGCCACTGTAAATTATGCCTTTTCATTTTAATGTAAAAATGCTTAATTTGCAGTATAGATGTTACTGCTGGTTATAGACTGCTTGCCAAGGAAAATCTGTGAGCATCTGGCAGTAACTCATGAGATGATCCATAGCAGGCTGTAATGGCCCATCGGATTAACACAGCGGGGGTCCCTGCATTTGAATGGGACTCACAGCCCGGTAGGATTTACACAGTGTGAGTCCCATTCAAATGCAGGGATCCCCGCTGCTTTAATCCAATGGGCCATTAGGTTGGGTTTAAGGGCAGAACTCTCAAGTCAGGCAGTCTACAACCGGCAGCTGCAGCGGTATATCTTTATCTATGCACATTATTTAGACTTACTTCACTATTCTCAGTCACGTGTATAACTATGTTATCAGTGTTTAAAGATGCACTATGTTGAGTACAAACCAAAGATGTGAAATACCACACATAGCTGATGCGTTATGCCATTTCTATAACCATTTTCATTTCCTTTTTTCCATAGCAAAACGCTGCTTTCTACCATACCAGTTTTGGAACGATTGTGCAAGTGCCTGTCCGGCGAATTGTGCAAACATTAATAATCCAGGGGCATTCTGTACACTGAACTGCGTGTCTGGCTGCTCTTGCCGCAGTCCTTACGTCTTTGTCTCTGGCAAAACAGGTGCCTGTGTTCTCCCAAAGGCCTGCCCAACAAAATACATTAAAGCTTAAGACACAGGAACCCTCAGCTATCATGGAAGGAGTAGAAACCCACGTACTATAATCATATATGTTTCTTTCAAGCACTTCCAGATGTAGTAAGAGTAACTGTTTTCGGCACCTTGGGAAAGCACAACACTGTGGTGGGTCCAATCCAAAATCATGGCCCCCCACCGTGTGACAGCAGTAGACACTATCTCCAGGGCCACCGACTTTCCCTTTTTCGGACGCCGCTTTGGAGATAGTAAGACTCGCTCCATGTAATAGAATTCAACGAATGTGCTATGTTAAACCAAGTCTACTGTTTATAAACATGTATCTCCATTAAACGTATCAACTTGCCAACTGTGCTTCAATGGGAGCCAGACTCATAGAAACGTGTATGATCGCTCCTGGGAGATTTTGGGATGAGTTTTAATCTTAACAAAGTTTGGCACATATTTAACCTTAAATATATAAACATAATTTGGTGTATTTCTTTCATGGTTTGATTTCAAGGTGCAACTCCTCCTAGTGCCAAAATAAACAAATAGGCCACAATATGTCTAAGGCGGTCAATCGAGACAATTGATACCTTTATTTCTTCACAAAAAAACAAAAACAAATGTGTTGCAGCTTGTGATACCTTTTTGTGGATCAACATTAGAATTATTGATAGATTAAAAGGTAGTATACAGAGCTCTTAAAGCCTCAATGGTTTCTTTTTCAATTGTATAGTACAGTTGGACCGCTAATAAGTACCACAAACTACAAGGAACTGGCTCTTCTCCAGGACCGATACAGCTACCAGTAAAAATACAGGGGAGATGTAAAGAGAAGGTGCAAATAGAAGTTTGTTTTTACACATTGCTCCATCTTCTGCTTGCATTTGTATCAGATGTAATAAAGTGTTTCTTACATTTAATGAATGTGCTCACAAGTGATATTTTCATTTGCTGTAAAGTATATGCTCTCATACTGGTGCAGTATACTGTATGCTCTCATATACTGGTATAGTATACTGTATGCTCTAATATACTGGTTCAGTATACTGTATGCTCTCATACTGGTTCAGTATACTGTATGCTCTCATACTGGTACAGTATACTGTATGCTCTCATATAGTACACTGTATACTCTCAAATACAGGTGCAGTATACTGTATGCTCTCATAAACTGGTACAGTATACTGTATACTCTCATATACTGGTATAGTACACTGTGTGCTCTCATATACTGGTACAGTATACTGTATACTCTCATACTGGTGCAGTATACTGTATGCTCTCATATACTGGTATAGTATACTGTATGCTCTCATATACTGGTGCAGTATACTGTATGCTCTCATATACTGGTACAGTATACTGTATGCTCTCATATACTGGTATAGTATACTGTATGCCTCATATACTGGTGCAGTATACTGTATGCTCTCATATACTGGTACATTATACTGTATGCTCTCATATACTGGTACAGTATACTGTATGCTCTCATATACTGGTACATTATACTGTATGCTCTCATATACTGGTACAGTATACTGTATGCTCTCATACTGGTGCAGTATACTGTGTGCTCTCATATACTGGTACAGTATGCTGCATACTCTCATATTGGTGCAGTATACTGTATGCTCTCATATACTGGTATAGTATACAGTATGCTCTCATACCGGTGCAGTATACTGTGTGCTCTCATATACTGGTACAGTATACTGTATACTCTCATACTGGTGCAGTATACTGTATGCTCTCATACTGGTACAGTATACTGTATGCTCTCATACTGGTACAGTATACTGTGTGCTCTCATATACTGGTACAGTATACTGTATGCTCTCATACTGGTACAGTATACTGTATGCTCTCATATACTGGTACAGTATACTGTATACTCTCATACTGGTACAGTATACTGTATGCTCTCAAATACTGGTGCAGTATACTGTGTGCTCTCATATACTGGTATAGTATACTGTATGCTCTCAAATACTGCAGTATACTGGTGCAGTATACTGCATGCTCTCATATATTGGTACAAAATGGCTACGGTACAACAGAACAGGGACAAAAAATGTTCACTGCGCCATCTGCTAGAGTGCCAGACACATTCTGAATTTAGATCCTTTATTTCACAATAAATAAAACTCTTATTGGTATTCACACACGTACTCTGGTAGGGAAACGCACCACCCAGGCGTGATCCCTCGGGTCCCAGTACTCCCGTGGAACTCCTGGCCGCGTGATGTCTAGGTGGTCGGTTGGTTCTGTGGTACAGCTGCGACGTCTGGCGACCATCTTAATAATAAATGTTTTTTAGACATTTCTAGTGAAAGTGTTACATTGAATATTGTATAGAAACAAGTTTACTGTCAGGACCAATGCAGACATGGGCTAAGATATTCAGTGCACCATCTGCTGGGCACTTACTGAATTGCAATTACAAAAATAAACTCCATACAGGCATACCCCGGTTTAAGGACACTCACTTTAAGTACACTCGCGAGTAAGTACATATCGTCCAATAGGCAAACGGCAGTTCACGCATGCGCCTGGCAGCACATCCTGCACAGCAATACCGGCTCCCTACCTGTACCGAAACTGTGCGCAAGCGGGGAGACTATAGAGCCTGTTACACATGCGTTATTTACATCAGTTATGCATGTATATAACGATTGCAGTACAGTACATGCATCGATAAGTGGGAAAAGGTAGTGCTTCACTTTAAGTACATTTTCACTTTACATACATGCTCCAGTCCCATTGCATACGTTAATGCGGGGTATGCCTGTGTTACATACATGCTCCGGTCCCATTGCGTACGTTAATGCGGGGTATGCCTGTGTTACATACATGCTCCAGTCCCATTGCATACGTTAATGCGGGGTATGCCTGTGTTACATACATGCTCCGGTCCCATTGCGTACGTTAATGCGGGGTATGCCTGTGTTACATACATGCTCCGGTCCCATTGCGTACGTTAATGCGGGGTATGCCTGTGTTACATACATGCTCCGGTCCCATTGCGTACGTTAATGCGGGGTATGCCTGTGTTACATACATGCTCCGGTCCCATTGCGTACGTTAATGCGGGGTATGCCTGTGTTACATACATGCTCCGGTCCCATTGCGTACGTTAATGCGGGGTATGCCTGTGTTACATACATGCTCCGGTCCCGTTGCGTACGTTAATGCGGGGTATGCCTGTGTTACATACATGCTCCGGTCCCGTTGCGTACGTTAATGCGGGGTATGCCTGTGTTACATACATGCTCCGGTCCCGTTGCGTACGTTAATGCGGGGTATGCCTGTGTTACATACTTGCTCCGGTCCCATTGCGTACGTTAATGCGGGGTATGCCTGTGTTACATACATGCTCCGGTCCCATTGCGTACGTTAATGCGGGGTATGCCTGTGTTACATACATGCTCCGGACCCATTGCGTACGTTAATGCGGGGTATGCCTGTGTTACATACATGCTCCGGACCCATTGCGTACGTTAATGCGGGGTATGCCTGTGTTACATACATGCTCCGGTCCCATTGCATACGTTAATGTGGGGTATGCCTGTGTTACATACATGCTCCGGTCCCATTGCGTACGTTAATGCGGGGTATGCCTGTGTTACATACTTGCTCCGGTCCCATTGCGTACGTTAATGCGGGGTATGCCTGTGTTACATACATGCTCCGGTCCCATTGCGTACGTTAATGCGGGGTATGCCTGTGTTACATACATGCTCCGGACCCATTGCGTATGTTAATGCGGGGTATGCCTGTGTTACATACATGCTCCGGACCCATTGCGTACGTTAATGCGGGGTATGCCTGTGTTACATACATGCTCCGGACCCATTGCGTACGTTAATGCGGGGTATGCCTGTGTTACATACATGCTCCGGTCCCATTGCGTACGTTAATGCGGGGTATGCCTGTGTTACATACATGCTCCGGTCCCATTGCGTACGTTAATGCGGGGTATGCCTGTGTTACATACATGCTCCGGTCCCATTGCGTACGTTAATGCGGGGTATGCCTGTGTTACATACATGCTCCGGTCCCATTGCGTACGTTAATGCGGGGTATGCCTGTGTTACATACATGCTTCGGTCCCATTGCGTACGTTAATGCGGGGTATGCCTGTGTTACATACATGCTCCGGTCCCATTGCGTACGTTAATGCGGGGTATGCCTGTGTTACATACATGCTCCGGTCCCGTTGCTTACGTTAATGCGGGGTATGCCTGTGTTACATACATGCTCCGGTCCCGTTGCGTACGTTAATGCGGGGTATGCCTGTGTTACATACTTGCTCCGGTCCCATTGCGTACGTTAATGCGGGGTATGCCTGTGTTACATACATGCTCCGGTCCCATTGCGTACGTTAATGCGGGGTATGCCTGTGTTACATAAATGCTCCGGACCCATTGCGTACGTTAATGCGGGGTATGCCTGTGTTACATACATGCTCCGGACCCATTGCGTACGTTAATGCGGGGTATGCCTGTGTTACATACATGCTCCGGACCCATTGCGTACGTTAATGCGGGGTATGCCTGTGTTACATACATGCTCCGGACCCATTGCGTACGTTAATGCGGGGTATGCCTGTGTTACATACATGCTCCGGTCCCATGGGGTACGTTAATGCGGGGTATGCCTGTGTTACATACATGCTCCGGTCCCATTGCATACGTTAATGCGGGGTATGCCTGTGTTACATACTTGCTCCGGTCCCATTGCGTACGTTAATGCGGGGTATGCCTGTGTTACATACATGCTCCGGTCCCATTGCGTACGTTAATGCGGGGTATGCCTGTGTTACATACATGCTCCGGTCCCATTGCGTACGTTAATGCGGGGTATGCCTGTGTTACATACATGCTCCGGTCCCATTGCGTACGTTAATGCGGGGTATGGCTGTGTTACATACTTGCTCCGGTCCCATTGCGTATGTTAATGCGGGGTATGCCTGTGTTACATACATGCTCCGGTCCCATTGCGTACGTTAATGCGGGGTATGGCTGTGTTACATACATGCTCCGGTCCCATTGCGTACGTTAATGCGGGGTATGCCTGTGTTACATACATGCTCCGGTCCCATTGCGTACGTTAATGCGGGGTATGGCTGTGTTACATACATGCTCCGGTCCCATTGCGTACGTTAATGCGGTGTATGCCTGTGTTACATACATGCTCCAGTCCCATTGCGTACGTTAATGCGGGGTATGGCTGTGTTACATACTTGCTCCGGTCCCGTTGCGTACGTTAATGCGGGGTATGGCTGTGTTACTTACATGCTCCGGTCCCATTGCGTACGTTAATGCGGGGTATGCCTGTGTTACATACATGCTCCGGTCCCATTGCGTACATTAATGCGGGGTATGGCTGTGTTACATACTTGCTCCGGTCCCGTTGCGTACGTTAATGCGGGGTATGCCTGTGTTACATATTTGCTCCGGTCCCATTGCGTACGTTAATGCGGGGTATGCCTGTGTTACATACATGCTCCGGTCCCATTGCGTACGTTAATGCGGGGTATGGCTGTGTTACATACTTGCTCCGGTCCCATTGCGTACGTTAATGCGGGGTATGGCTGTGTTACATACTTGCTCCGGTCCCGTTGCGTACGTTAATGCGGGGTATGCCTGTGTTACTTACATGCTCCGGTCCCATTGCGTACGTTAATGCGGGGTATGCCTGTATATAATTCTGCTGGCTGACTGTCGCCGGGCCAAGGAAGAGCCGCTGAGAACAATGTGCTTACGTGGCTCTAATCTCGCACATTGTCTTGGTATCGAAAACAGTAAGTCTGGCTACATCTGTATTCCCTCACCTGCTGCTTCTGTTAAGTCTGCTGTCATACTACTTAGATTGTTAGTTCTTCGGGCCAGGGATTTCCTTTACTATTGCCTGAAGTCCTTGGTTGTTGCACTTATTGTACGCTAATTCCCTGCTCTGCATTGTCTCTTTTGTAGAGCATAAACTACAGCTATCGGGACTATATAAATAAAGATATACATACTGTATTTTCACTTACCATGTCTCCCCAGACCCACTGTGTCCACCAGTCCAGCAAGACCCACTAGCTGGGAGGTGACAATAGCCTCCCTCAGTCACTCATCTAATGGGGTGTGATGCAGAGAAGCAGGTGGTCCTCTCCTGTCGTCTTGGACAGCTTGTGCTTCAGCTTGTGCTTGCTCTCTGCCCATCTTTACTTGGGCATATCCACGCTCCGGACCATGTTCCACAGCAAATTAATGCTGGGGAAGATGCGGCCCCAAATACGCTGTCTTTCAGTGATGCTTGTGCAGGAGCACAAAGCCCTTAAGAGTTTGGTGTGGTTGTCCAACACTCCAGCGATGAGGGTCTTCAGCTCTTCCATAGTAAATGTCCGGCTGTGAATCCTTACAGCACCAGATACTGAAGCAGGCAGAGGAGGGTGCCCGCTCAGTAATCTCAACAGTTGAGCTGTTTAGCTGATATGTACGAGTTATTCCGTTTGAAATGTATATTTATTTGAAATTACAACATGATCATGGGCATTATGTTTAAAAAAAACAAGAGTAAAACAATTGAACAAAACTGCAACATGAGTAGTGCTACTGGCGGTGCTCGAGGGTTAAGTTTGTATGAAAAGAAAAGGGAAGAAATAAGAAAACCGCGAAAGAGCACTCAGGAATACTAAAGTAGTAATCAACAAGAAATATAAAATAACAAATACAGCTTAAAAACAACACATCTCCTGTTATACAGCCAATAATATAAAATCCTGTCTGAACAGAACAATGTTCTGTCCCTAATGGGAGACACTGATCCAAAAACAAATAGTATAAGGCTGCGGCCAGGCAGGGAGAGAGCGCGCTGGCAGTCGTGCGCGGTGATGTCGCGCTCTGCTTGGCAGGGCGATTTGTGGCCAGCTAGGTATATGTGCGGGGGAAGGGCGTGTCGGGGGGCGTGGCCATCATGTCATGGAGCTGGTTCCACCTCATTGTGCGAACCGGTCACGTGACGCGCTAGCGAACGGCATATTCAAATGTGCTTGCTTCGGTGAGCAGCTAAGCACCGCGCATGCGCAGGCGCTCGCTCAAGCTGAGCCACACACATTGCAACAATGTGTTTCATCGCGGCCTGCGTGAGCGTGCCCGCCCAGCATTGGGGATATATTCACCTGCTAATACTCTTATACTCACTCTTTATACTTACCTTTGGCTATAACTCTGTCTCTCCTCCATGACTATCAGAATGGAGCTGTACATAGAAGAAGCCAATATAAGACTTCCCCCATGCTGATGGGGCACGTGCGCAACAGAGTGCCGTGACATGGCTCTCTAATGCAGTTTTGGCCACCCTCCACCCCCGCTCCTAAAAACGGCTCCCTAAAGACCTCAGATCGCGGTGAAGACATTCCTACTTCTGCCAAGACGCAAGATGGGATCGCCGGCTCGTACAGCGGGGCCTTAGCCGTACACTATTCCCCAACCATGCAGTTCCGCCGCCATCTGGTGGATAAGTCATTGAAAGCTGGATACATGTCATATGAGTGAGTTCTCATTGCAAACACTATTGTAGTTTATGGTATCTGCACAAGGTCAAATAAAATAAAAGAGTCCTGAAATGCACAATTCCAGGTCCTTTATAAATAAACTAACCAATTGCTGTTGTCATTAAATCACAAATCATATCACAGACACAGTCCTGGAATTTTGCAGCGTTATGAGTTATGCGTGTAGATCGTCGGAGGTCCGTTAAATAATTAACGATGGGTTAACGTATTCTCAAAAGTCATTACTGATGTGCTAAGTGCCGTGTTTAAGAAACGACGGCCTGTAATTAACTTTAACGGACGTCTGTGATAATGATATGGAAAAGAGGTGGGGGCCACCTCAACGCATATCCCCAGCAGTTACGCAGGAAATAACGCATTGGTTAACGCATTTTGTTTAAGTCGCGGCTATACCTGGCGTTATGTGCTAGAAGCAGGTAGCAGACAATTATTTGACATTGTTCAGGTTTTTGAATTGGCCCCCTTACTTTAGCATTATAGGAAGCCAAAGTCAATACCTTGGACTAGGCCAAATAGCTAAGCGACCTGTGTATTAACCCCTTGGAAGCCATAGTGGTCAAGAAGGTTTGCATTATGCATACCTTCATGGCCACTAAGGCAACCAAGGGGTTAATCGAAACACTCTACCTACACTCCTACCCATTGCATGTCATAGTGGTACAACGTCTATGGCATACAAGGGGTTAATGCCCCCCAGAACTCACCCGGCCCACCTAACCTCCCTCTCCATGGTACCTACCATTATAACCAACCCCCATAGCACCACCCCAACCCAACAAAACAATCCCCCCCTCACCCCCGTGACTCACATTAGCAATAGGATAAGGAAGATGCTATATATATATCATTCCATAAATATGGTACCATCAGCTTTGCTTGCGTGACCACCATTGGTCCATTATCCTTCTTCGTCCAGTTTTTCCATTTGTTCATTTATATCCCCCTCCCCCTCCTACCCCTTTCCTCCCGCTATTTTCTTTTCCCTCCCCCCCTCCCACCCCCTCCCTCCTCTCTCTCCCTTCCCCTCCCCTCCTGCCCTTCCTTCCCTTCCACCCTTTCCCCCCCCCCACTCCCCCCCCCCTATGTTCCACTTTGTCTTCTATTGTACTTTGATCTCTCTGAATCTCTTTAGTATCATCATTATCTCTATATGCATTATTAAGTGGGAATTCATTTACTCCATTACTATCTAGAGGAATGCTATTTCTTCACTAGCATCTGTTTAATATACAAATATACAATCATAGGAATCTGCCAATGATACTCCATTATGCTATATTATGTTATACTACATTTTTTTGTAGTACCCAAATGTATTTTAATTTCATTTGTTAAAGTGTATGTTACTATATGCATTTATGTGCTTGGTCATTCTTTCCAGCATTATTGGCTTACTTTGCCCACATGTGTTTTGGAACACATAGGGGTTAATGTTACTTTTACATTGATCACATGTACCTAATTAGCAATCATTAATCTTCTGTGTTCTGATTGGTCTATCTTACTATATTACTGCGTTCTATACCTATACTGTCAACTCCTGATGAAGTCTCTTTGAGACGAAACGCGTAGAGTGTGTTGTGGAGGTGTACTGTCCAGTTTTATTTTATTTCCACTCACTGATGTGCTACAGCTAATTATTGCTGTGTTGGTAGCATTTATCTCAGTCGTTCAGCCCGTTTTTTCACTGTGAACTCTCTCCGGTTGAAATTCACTGACGTCACTGAGTTCTCGCGATACCTGGACCTGAGAACTCACTGTGTGACGCCGGAGTGAGAGGAAGGCGGCGTCCCTCGTGCTCTCCGGTCTCCGGAAGTATTCAGAGGGGCTACTGCAGTGGGTCTACACCGGACATCACACTGAATTCTTCCATACCGGGTTCCTGCGTCTGGCTGGCTGAGTTTTACTCAAAAATGCTTTTTATTCAGCTGTGTTTGTGAGTGTGCATTTTTAAAGTCCTTAACTCCATAAATATATTGTCATACAATTTTACGATATGAGTGCGCCTGTTTTTTCTGTGTTTTTGTAGATATATAAATATATATATATTGAATTTTTTTTATTTATATATATATATATATATATATTTTTTTTTATATATATATCTATATATAAGACACACAAAAGATGCCGCAGTCAAATCACCCCCTGTTGACTAGGTACTTAGTTAACCAAAGGTAAGGGTAGAAAGTAACCCTCTGGTGGTGCTACCGACCCAAAAGGAATATATAACACAGAAAAAGAAAAAGTAGGGTCAAAAAGGTGCACTCAAACATGTGTGCAGCTTAGCCTTGGCATCAGTTTTATAGAGTTGATTTGCAGCGCATTATAGGGTCTAACTTTTATGCACTTTTAGCTGTGTGTCTAACCACCTTTCACCATTAAGAGGTTTATGTATATTTATTATATATTTTTTCTGTGGTCAGGATTTATTTACATTCATATTGATTATTATTATATATTTTTTTGCATTAGATCGGCCGATCTAAGTCACACTACTGGGGGAATTATTTCTTTACCCTGGTTCTGTTATGGTATATTTACCTTTACATATATTTTTTTCTTTGTTTTGGTTCTTACCAGACCTATTATACCTCTTTGGTGTTCTGACGTTGTGTCACACAGCGACTTGCTATATGATATGTGTGGGTCTGTTTCATGTGTTTTTTATACTCTTTGCTAATAAAGTCCATTTTTTCATATTTTTCATTACACAGTGTTTGAGTGCACCTTTTTGACCCTACTTTTTCTTTTTCTGTGTTATATAGTCAGATAAGGCAGTTGGCACTCCAATAGGTGCTGGTAAGCCACAGGTGCACGTCCCATATAGAGAAAGTAGTTATACGTTACCGTTCCAAGGATTGGTAAACAAGAGACAGCACTCAAAGTTGAAAATCAAAGTGTATTAGTGAAAGCAAAAATACATCCAGAAACCCAACGTTTCGGTCCTACAGAATGGGACCTTCCTCAGGGGGATACAAAGGGAGAATGACACAGTTCACCACATATTTATACATCAAACACTGAAAGTCAATTAACCAATCACCATCACCCAATTAAATTAACACAAGAAACCTGCAGCTCTGATGTCATGTGTTGATTAAGCTTACATAAGATACCTCCATACTGCTAATCACCCAGCTGTGTATTCATCCATTGTCATGGTTATCAATGGGTGTGAGCTCTGATTGATATGGCAGGGGCAATAGGGAGAGGATATCTAAAGAATTAAGACATGTTGTGCCATACATAAGTGAAACATAATAAAACCAGGGACATATATATCAAACACTGAAAGTCAATTAACCAATCACCATCACTCAATTAAAATAACACAAGAAACCTGCAGCTCTGATGTCATGTGTTGATTAAGCTTACATAAGATACCTCCATACTGCTAATCACCCAGCTGTGTATTGCATCCATTGTCATGGTTACCAATGGGTCTGAGCTCTGATTGATATGTCTGGGGCAGCAGGGAGAGGGTTTTTAAAGAAGTAAAGCAGGTAGTGCCATACAGAAGTGAAACATAATAAAACCAGGGACATATAGGTGTGGGGGAGTGTGGGGGAGTGGTGGGGATCATGATGGAATGTACTGACATAACTAGAGGGCAGAGCCAGACTATGTCATATGAACCATAAGTGCATATGGGAATACCACAATACGTAGAACTTACATGTAAACAAATGATGAATAAATATGCATAGACTTCTAACCAAAGGAGAGCAACAGAGGATATTATACCATGAAGCACATCAGTGAAATTAATGTGATTGTCCACACATGCACATGTCCATAGGTATCATCAGGATCTGACCTAAAGAAAACAACTTAGCTTAAAATCCTCGTTAAGCCCTTTTGGGGTCATTGTACTTAAAACAAAGATAGCTTTAGCTTCCAGCTGTAATAGTAGTTTATTCCTGTCGCCACCCCTGGTAGGGGCACGAGCCTGTATAATGGGCATGCATCTTAGAGTTGCTAAACTGTGTCTGTGTTTCCTGAAGTGTCGTGCCACCGGTTGGTGTTTCAAATCATCGTCATCTTCAGCACCCAGAAGTGCCTTCCTGATTGCACAACGATGAATACTGATACGTTCCTTTAACATTCTCATCGTCTTTCCGACGTAGTAGAGCCCACATGGGCACTTGATGAAGTACACTACATATTTAGACTCACAGTTTAAATATTGTTTAATTTTTGTAGATTTGCCAGTCTGAGGGTGAGCAAAAGTACTTCCTGTTTGCAGTTGGTACAGTTGGTACAGTTGGTACAGCCATGGCATCTGTATGACCCCGGTTTTCTCGCCAGCCAGGTCTTTGCTGGCATGTATTTGTCAACGGGATCAGAATGTGTAAGCAGATCTCCTAGATTTCTGCCTCTTAATCAACACATGACATCAGAGCTGCAGGTTTCTTGTGTTAATTTAATTGGGTGATGGTGATTGGTTAATTGACTTTCAGTGTTTGATGTATAAATATGTGGTGAACTGTGTCATTCTCCCTTTGTATCCCCCTGAGGAAGGTCCCATTCTGTAGGACCGAAACGTTGGGTTTCTGGATGTATTTTTGCTTTCACTAATACACTTTGATTTTCAACTTTGAGTGCTGTCTCTTGTTTACCAATCCTTGGAACGGTAACGTATAACTATATATATATATATATATATATATATATATATATATATATATATATATATATATATATATATATGAGGTATCAGTACCGTGTTAGCCGAGCTTCAATAATCAAAAAATAAATAGATGATACCGTTCTGTGGCTAACGAAATGCTTTTATTTGTGCGAGCTTTCGAGACACACTGATCTCTTCTTCCGGCGATGTTACAATGAATGAAGCAAGGATTACTTAAAAACAATGTCTCTTGGAATGTTATCGGTGCTGGTCCTTCCCCCGGGGTGGATGTGTTTTATGGCTAGAGGTGTCAAAGGGTAACTGAAAGCAAGTGAAGAAAGAGTGTGTATGTGTATCAGTGTGAATAAAAACGAATATATATATATATATATATATATATATATATATATTGTGACAGAAACCAGGGGTTGGTAATAAACTCCATATACAGGGCTCCCAGGATACTGAACAGTTTCTGTCCTGTCTAAACTGAACAGGGCAGCCTCGTGGTACAGGCACTCCATTCCACAGTTTGTCTGCTGCCTGTTTTCTGTCACCTGTCATGCTGATTAGAGTTCAGGTATATAAGACCTGTTTCCTGTTTCCTCTGGGCCCCGCCCAAGAGCCTGGAAGGCTGCTGAACTGCAGAGGGGTGAGAAAGCCTCTTTCCCAAATCGCTTCATTCATTCTGTTAGTTTGTCTAAAGACTGCAAAGGTACTTATTTTGTTGGTGGAAGTGGACAAGCCACTTCCAACTCTGAGTCAGGGACATCTAAGTTTAAGTTATCGCTCAGACGAGCAGCTTTTTGTTTGGCTTTGTTTTCTGTTTAAACTGTGGCAGTCTCAGTGCCTGGGACTGAATAAACCAGGCATAGCCTGTTTAAAGGAACAGTACGTGACGTCTCATCATTTAACCTACCCTAAAAGACCGTGTTCTAACAGTCCCGGACAGACGGCGGAGCCCCGGAGTAAGCCGTTTGTCACATATGGTGGAGAATGCGGGCAGAACACTAAAAGGTCTGGGGGTTAAAGAACTTTAAAAAAAAAAAAAAAAAAAAAGGTTTTTTCTCTCTCTCCAAACAAGATGGAAGACGTGGTGAGTGCGCTGGTACGCAATGTCGCTGTCCAGAGAGACGCGAATGAAGCCCTGCAACAGGCGAATGCAAACCAGCAAGAGACAAACCGCTTGCTGAAAGAGGAGCAACAGCGGTTCGCTCAGGGCTTACAGCAGGAACTCGAGATCCTGAGGGAGACTATCAGTAACCTTCCACTGGCAGCGGCAGCCCCAGTTCCGAAAATGACCAGGGCAAGCCACTACCTTCAGAAGATGGGACCCTCGGATGATGTGGAAGCCTATCTTCTCACGTTTGAACGCACGGCACAGAGAGAGGGATGGCCAGAAGCTGAGTGGGCTGGTCTAATCGCACCCTTCCTAAGCGGCGAACCCCAGAAGGCTTACTTTGATCTAGAGCCAGCCGAAGCTAACGTCTATGCAAAATTGAAGTTCGAGATCCTCGCCCGCCTCGGCGTAACCACGGCTGTTCGCGCCCAAAGGTTTCACGCATGGTCCTTCACGATGGATAAAGCCACCCGAAGCCAGATGTATGACCTCATCCACCTCGCCCGGAAGTGGCTACAACCCGAGATCAACTCAGCAAGCCACATCGTGGAACGGTTGGTCATGGACCAGTTCTTGAGGAAACTTCCCTCTGCCTTACGCCATTGGGTCAGTCGGAGTGACCCCCACAATGCGGATGAGCTTGTGGCCCTCGTAGAAAGGTACAATGCAGCAGGAGAGCACCCGCAACCCACAGTCGTGGAGCAACCCCACTACCCGAGGTTCCAGGACTCTTCCAGAGACGGTAAAAGGGTACCGGGGTTAAGGGGAGCTGAAGAGCGGCGACCACCTTCACGCAGCACCAGCAACAGTGGTTCGCACACTAAGGGCAATAGCCAACATGGGGAGCCGGGAAAAGGCTCTAAGTGGGACACAGACTATGTACCTAAATGTGTAAATTGTCATGAGAGGGGCCACACAGCAAAAATCTGCCCACTAAATGATGAGCCCATGCAATGCAACAGCGTGGAACCTTATTCGCTGTTGTCCCAATGTATGGGCCCTAGCCCAGAGGACCCCTTGAATAACCATCTGTGGGCATTTGTAAAGGTTAATGGTAAGAGGGTTCGGGCACTTCTTGACTCTGGGAGTATGGTCACACTAGTGTCCGAATACCTATTGCCCATTAAGAAGAAACAGGTAAACAGTTCACAAAGAGTGGCAATTTGTTGTATACATGGGGATAATCATGAATATTCCACTGTTGATGTTTTTTTTTAAACAGAATTTGGTTCTTTAGATTTCAAGGTGGGTGTTGTACCCAAACTGGCACATGATGTGTTAATAGGGACCGACTTTCCCCATTTTCTAAAAATGTGGTCCCCAGCTCAGAATAGCGCCCAGAGTTCAATAGCAGACCATAACGAAGTGTTAGAAGAAACAAATCCTTTCCCTTTTTCAGAAATGGAGGTTGACGAGGGCCCAAATAAGAAAGGGGAAAAGGAGGAGTGCTGTGAAATTCCCTTCCCCATCACTACTTTGGTAGGGAATACCCCAAATCAAGATGTTGATCAGGCACTTACCACCCCAGTACAGGATAAGACCCTCGCTGACCTAGAGGTCAGTCCTGGGAGTTTTAAGAAGGCCCAGTGGGAGGACCCCACATTAGCGGTAGCAAGGGGAAATATACGGGACCAGAATAGTACTCATGGCCAACCAGATAGGTCACTTGCTTACCCCTACTTCGAGGTAGAGAACGACCTAGTATATCGGGTTGATAAAAGAAAATCAGTTACAACTAAACAATTGTTGGTATCACGGACATTCCGTAACGTAGTATTACACCTCGCACATAGTCATCCATTGGGGGGACACCTAGGGGTGGAAAAGACAAAAGAAAAGGTTCTCCGAAGCTTTTATTGGCCTGGGGTTCTGGCAGAAATTACAAACTATTGTTCCTCATGCCCAGAATGTCAGATCACCGCCCCGTTCAAAGCATACCGCAGCCCATTAGTACCCCTTCCCATAATAGAGGTACCATTTGACCGGATTGCTATGGATCTAGTAGGACCCCTAATAAAGTCTGCTAGGGGACATCAGCATATATTGGTAATATTAGATTATGCTACCCGATATCCGGAGGCAGTTCCCCTACGTAGCACCTCTGCTAAAAACATAGCAAAAGAGTTAGTACTTCTGTTTTCCCGGGTCGGAATTCCTAAAGAGATCTTATCTGACCAGGGAACACCATTTATGTCCCAAGTAACAAAAGAGCTATGTAAACTCCTAAAAATCAAGCATCTCAGAACCTCAGTCTATCATCCACAAACAGATGGTTTAGTGGAAAGGTTCAATAAAACCTTAAAGAGCATGTTACGCCGGGCGGTCGATAAGGATGGGAAAAACTGGGACTGTTTGTTACCATACCTGTTATTTGCCATTAGGGAAGTTCCCCAGTCATCCACAGGCTTCTCCCCGTTTGAACTATTGTATGGCCGACATCCAAGGGGCTTACTGGATATAGCCAAAGAAACTTGGGAACACGAGGTTACCCCTTACAGAAGTGTAATAGAGCATGTTGCCCAAATGCAGGACCGCATTGCTGCAGTCCTACCCATAGTGAGGGAACACATGGAGAAAGCTCAAGAAGCACAAAGGAATACGTATAATAAGGGTGCTAGGGTCAGAATTTTTTTTCCAGGTGATAGGGTACTAGTTCTGGTTCCCACCGTGGAGAGTAAATTCCTTGCTAAATGGCATGGGCCATATGAGGTCTTGGAAAGAGTGGGAGAAGTAAATTATAGGGTAAGGCAGCCAGGTAGGAGGAAACCTGAGCAAATTTACCATATAAACCTACTCAAGCCCTGGAAAGATAGAGAGGTCTTGTTAACCCTAGTACCCCCAGGTCCGTCAGAGAATCAAGAAACTGACCCAGAGGTTAGCATAGCTGAAACACTGTCCGTGCATCAGAAACGAGAGGTCCAGAGTTTAGTGAGAAGGAACAAAGAAATCTTCTCTACACAGCCAGGTAAAACTAACGTAATTAAACATGACATAGTCTCTGAACCGGGGGTCCGAGTTAACCTTAAACCGTACCGAATCCCAGAGGCCAAGAGAGAGGCTATAAGTTTAGAGGTTAAAAAAATGCTAAAACTAGGCGTAATTGAGGAATCCCAAAGTGGGTGGAACAGCCCTATAGTTTTAGTCCCAAAGCCAGACGGTACAACAAGGTTTTGTAATGACTACCGGAAACTAAACGCGGTGTCAAAATTTGATACTTATCCTATGCCCAGGGTGGATGAACTTGTAGAGAGACTGGGCAAAGCCCGATATCTCACAACCCTAGACCTAACAAAAGGGTACTGGCAGGTTCCCCTCACAGAAAGGGCAAAAGAAAAAACAGCCTTCTCAACCCCAGACGGCCTCTTTCAATATAAGGTGCTGCCTTTTGGCTTACATGGAGCTCCCGCCACATTCCAAAGAATGATGGATAAAATTTTAAAACCACATGTTCGGTATGCTGCCGCCTACCTGGATGATGTGGTAATCCATAGTGAAGATTGGCAGTCCCACCTTCCAAAGGTCCAAGCTGTGCTCGACGCAGTTCGGTCTGCTGGACTAACTGCTAACCCCGCTAAATGCACTATTGGTCTGGAGGAGGCCAAGTATCTGGGGTATTCTATTGGTAGAGGGTTACTCAAACCACAAACACTCAAAGTAGAGGCGATACAAAATTGGCCAAGGCCAGTCACAAAAAAACAAGTAAGGACCTTTTTGGGGTTAATTGGCTACTATAGGAGGTTTATTCCCAATTTTGCAACTAAGGCAACCCCACTAACCGACCTCACAAAAGCAAGAGGACCGCTAATGGTAAAGTGGTCCCCCGAAGCCGAACAGGCCTTTAGAAGCCTGAAAGAAGCTCTCTGTGCCCAACCAGTGTTGGTCACACCTGACTTCTCCAAAGAGTTCGTAGTCCAAACCGACGCATCTGAGGTAGGGCTGGGGGCGGTACTCTCCCAGGAGTCTCAAGGGGAGGAGCACCCCATCCTTTATTTAAGTAGGAAACTAAATCCCCAGGAGAAAAATTACTCCATAGTCGAGAAAGAGTGTCTCGCAATAAAGTGGGCTGTAGAGACACTCAAGTATTATCTGTTGGGGAGAAAGTTCCGATTGGTCACAGATCATGCACCCCTTACCTGGATGTGTCAAAATAGGGAGAAGAATGCTAGGGTGACCAGGTGGTTCCTAAGCCTACAGCCCTTTAAATTTTCTGTGGAACACAGGTCGGGGCACAAACATGGCAATGCCGACGGGTTGTCAAGGATGCACTCCCTAATATCCATGGTCGCTCACCCCTCGAGGTCTGAGCTGGGGGGGAGGATATGTGACAGAAACCAGGGGTTGGTAATAAACTCCATATACAGGGCTCCCAGGATACTGAACAGTTTCTGTCCTGTCTAAACTGAACAGGGCAGCCTCGTGGTACAGGCACTCCATTCCACAGTTTGTCTGCTGCCTGTTTTCTGTCACCTGTCATGCTGATTAGAGTTCAGGTATATAAGACCTGTTTCCTGTTTCCTCTGGGCCCCGCCCAAGAGCCTGGAAGGCTGCTGAACTGCAGAGGGGTGAGAAAGCCTCTTTCCCAAATCGCTTCATTCATTCTGTTAGTTTGTCTAAAGACTGCAAAGGTACTTATTTTGTTGGTGGAAGTGGACAAGCCACTTCCAACTCTGAGTCAGGGACATCTAAGTTTAAGTTATCGCTCAGACGAGCAGCTTTTTGTTTGGCTTTGTTTTCTGTTTAAACTGTGGCAGTCTCAGTGCCTGGGACTGAATAAACCAGGCATAGCCTGTTTAAAGGAACAGTACGTGACGTCTCATCATTTAACCTACCCTAAAAGACCGTGTTCTAACAGTCCCGGACAGACGGCGGAGCCCCGGAGTAAGCCGTTTGTCACAATATATATATATATATATATATATATATATATTGATAGATATCCTGCACTCCAGTGATGGAGTAGTAATAGCTGGTGCCAAGGTCATAAAAATACACAGCATATTATATCTGAAAGGTAAAGAGACAAAAGCACTCAGCAGTTCAGTAATGAAACAATGTATTAAAGTACACAAATACTTGCACAAAAAGTCCAGCATTTCGATCCCGGAGAGAGATCTATATATATAAAAAGCCATAGGATGGAACAGTCTGAGATTTTGCAATAGACAGGAAAATGGGTAGATTTTATAATGACATGTAGGAAATAATTATCCCACAAACAGTAATCAGTTAACTAGATTAGTGTTGTAATGCAACTGGAAATCAAGTTTCATCACATATTTCATGCCATTCTATTCAACGGCAGTATTGTAGGTCAAAACGAATATGTATACTTTTAACAAAGCATCCCTTGCATACTAATACTTCCTCCTCTGTCCTTTTGCAACATCATAATTATGCTAGATATACTGTAGCAAAACAAGGGTTGGGCTGGCCAGTATGATAGTTTCTAATTACTCAAACAGACTAATTAACAAAAGCAAATTCCCTAGTAGGACAGCATGTTACAGTAAGTGTGATAAAAGTGAATACATTAACACTACACAGCTACATGTCTACTGTGTGCACTGTACAATGGCACAATTTTCACTCAACTGCGACTATTCTAATACAAACCAGTGGCACCAAAAAGACCCAGGTACATACTGGGTACATGCCTTAAACTAGACACACAGGTTTTAGAGAGTAAAACAAAATAGGATTTGAGACAAACAAATTCAAACTGAATGTGACTGCCAGGCACCCCTGCTGTGTTAATCCGATGGGTCATTAGTCAATGCAGAAATGCCTTAAACTTGCCTTAAACTAGCCAAGTTACACCCAGCATGTACCCAGCATGTAACCGGGCTAGTTTAAGGCAAGCTTTAGAATACTCTGTGTCTCGTCTGTACTCATGGCTTAAATGGGATGTG